>NC_061796.1:47336390-47508890 GCF_021462225.1 Girardinichthys multiradiatus
TGGGGGTTACAATAAATCAGTAATACATGATGATACATGAGACATGATGACATTGGGGCCAAACTGATCTCTAGAGTAAAGAATGCAGGCATGCATGTGAGTCTTTTTTATTACATTTGAAAAATAATTATCAGGAATACAAATGTTGCCCAAGTTTGATGAAACTAGCCGTTTCTGACCACACAAAATGCAATAAGCAAATCATCCCGGTTTGTCCCAAAGGGGCCTCCAGAGGTGAATAAAGATCTGAGGGAGACTAATAAACACGTCTTTCATCAGATAAAATGCAGCTCCTGTGGTTCATCTTCTAGGTTGAAAAAGCTCCAGCTCATTCTCCTCTTTCTTCTTCTTCTTCTGTCCTCAGATCCATATGTGAAGGTGAACGTCTTCTATGGCCGTAAACGCATTGCCAAGAAGAAGACCCACGTGAAGAAATGCACGCTGAACCCGGTCTTCAATGAGTCCTTCATCTATGACATCCCACCAGAGCTTCTACCCGAGATCTCCGTGGAGTTCCTGGTGGTGGACTTCGACCGGACCACCAAGAACGAGGTGCTGGGTTGCCTGCTGCTTGGCCTCCACAGCCCATCCTCCTCCGGCGCCTCTCACTGGAGGGAGGTGTGTGAAAACCCGCGCCGGCAGATCTCCAAATGGCACAACCTGAGCGAGTACTGAAAGAGGAGGAGGAGCACCAGAACCCAGTTGACAACTCTGAGCAGCTGGGACTCCACCAGTGGACCCCACTGGGAAACAAAGACTCAGTGTACAGCTCACTCACACGCACACACTTACAACACACACACTCACACAAACACAGATGTACAACACACACACTGCTGTGATGGTAGTTAAACTGTCCGTCTGTATTATCTCTCTGCTCTGATTCCACAACGTTTGCAAGCCGAAGAAAATTCCTGCAGTTTTATTTGAGCCGGAAAAGAAAAGAAGAGCCTGATGTCCATTTCTGAGGCTGACTTCATGTCTCCTGGGGGGGGGGCTTCAGTTTCATTAAAAAAAAGAAGAAGAACGGGAAACGGTTCCCCTTCCTGCTGTTGTTGTCATGCAGTTCATTGCATGTCTGTGTGAAAAGAAAAACAAAGAAACTCTGAATGACGAGTTGAGAGCTGCTGACATCAGAACCTTCAGCTCCGACAGAAGAAAAGGTCCAAATGATCAGAAATAATGCTTATAACGCAACCCTGAAAGTATAACCGCTCCTCATTAGGACCAAATAAGGACCTGCTACAAAGATCCTCTAATGCTCTGATGTTCCACTGCGCAGAGAAACCTACTCAGATTTGGTTTAGCTGCCAGCATGCTTCCTGTCGGCAACGGGTCCGATTTCTCTCCTGTTCCAGAACATTTTCAGGATCCTGAAGGATGCCATGTCTCAGCCCGGCCTCATTCAAACTCTTCATGTGAACCAGTTACCATCTCCTGACTGCTGAAGAACCCGTCGTCGGCTGAATCATGATGTAAAATACTTGTTTTTATCCAGAATGGGTTCCTAAAGGTTCTGAAGCAGAAGGCAGATGTGCTGCTGAGACTTTATTTAGATGAAACGCTGCTCAGAGAGAGCAAAGACCAAAGCTTCACAGATGTTTTTATCACCTGCAGCTGCGTCCACAAGAAACACCCAGTTATATCTGCTGAAGATCTCAGATTTTAGTGTTTTTAACAGGTAGTCTTGTTCAGGTCACACTTGTTTGGGTTGATCAGGTAGGAAACTGGAAAACTGGACTAGGTTTATGCAGGTTTCCTTCACATTTTCCTGACCAAAATTCCTGAGAAGTTTCACATGAATCCTTAAAACTCCAGAAATTGTCCACCAAACAAAGACAGAAGAGATTCTTTTAAAAAGTGTCCCATTTAGTCTGCGCTCTAAACGTGACCCGGTGGTGTTCCTGTTCACCACCTGAGGAACATCTGTCCATGAATCTGTTTCATAGTGACGATGAAGCTCTGTGGTGGTTTTGTTTTTGTCTTCAGTTAGAAGCTAAGTCAACATAAGTTCTAATGCGGTTCTCCGTCCTCCCCCCACTAAATTAAACTGTGGATCTGTACTTTAATTGAGCAAAAAGTGCAACGATAGAACCAGTTTTTGGGCCTTGGAGTCGGTTCTTTAGTGGAGGAAACAGAACATAACCTAAACCCGCTTGTTTTGGACCTACGTCAGTATAAAAAGGAAACTTTTCCAGATTGTTCTAGACTGTAGGAATCCTGCATTCATTGTCCCGCTTCTGCCACTGGGAAAACAACAGAACCCAGTTCCTGAACACATGGGTTCTGTTGTAAAGATGACCTCTGTACCCAACAGGGTAATTTGCTCCGGAGGTTATTTTAATCAAAAACAAGCTGATCAGGTGAAAAATGGTTTTCCCTTCAGGTTCTTTGAATATTCCTTAAATGAAAGGAAGGAAGGAAAATCCAGATTTATGTTTCTGTTGACGGTGAAGAACAGAAAAATATCTGATGATGAGTTTCACAACCAAACAATATGGAGACATCTGCATGACTGCATGGTTTATTTTCCAAACTATGGGATTTTCATTTTCCACAGAAGAAGAAAATGTATTCATCTTGTCCAATAGTAGATATTTATCAATAATGATAAGTTCTCTTTTTCCAGAAGGTCGTGTAACGTTACCAGCTCTAAACGGGTTTTATTTGACGGGACTGAGGGTAAATATGACAGCAGGTCTGCAGCACAGAAAGAGGATTTAAAGTAAAACTTATGGATATTTTCTGTCTCCTGGTTCTGTTGTGTGAATCCCAGTGGTGGAAATGGTGGCTTTAATAATAAATGAGTCCACTAGAGGGCGCTCATTCACAAATCATCTCTTTTTTTAACTAAGATTCACTCTGATGGAAAAAAAACAGACATCCTGAATATATTTTAATGTTCTGAGTGGACCCAGGGTCTAGTGGGTTTATTCTGAGTGGATCCAGGGTCTAGTGGGTTTATTCTGAGTGAACCCAGGGTCTAGTGGGTTTATTCTGAGTGGGTTTATTCTGAGTGGATCCAGGGTCTAGTAGGTTTATTCTGAGTGGACCCAGGGCCTAGTGGGTTTATTCTGAGTGGACCCAGGGTCTAGTGGGTTTATTCTGAGTGGACCCAGGGTCTAGTGGGTTTATTCTGAGTGGACCCAGGGTCTAGTGGGTTTATTCTGAGTGGGTTTATTCTAAGTGGACCCAGGGTCTAGTGGGTTTATTCTAAGTGGGTTTATTCTAAGTGGACCCAGGGTCTAGTGGGTTTATTCTGAGTGGATCCAGGGTCTAGTGGGTTTATTCTGAGTGGGTTTATTCTAAGTGGACCCAGGGTCTAGTGGGTTTATTCTAAGTGGGTTTATTCTGAGTGGATCCAGGGTCTAGTGGGTTTACATTCTTCTTGCAGAACATCTTGTCTCAGTGAAAGATGTGAAAAACAAGTGTTATCCTGCAGAATAAAATTAACCTCACATGTAATATTTACGTTTTCTATTTTTACCGTTTCTGTAAATCAGCTAAAATGAAACAGCTACATCTGTCCTCTGCTTCACGTTCTTTTTATCCTTCCTCTCAACCTGATCTGGACTTTCTTCACGCTGGTTTGTGAAACATTTCTTGTTGTGAACGCTCACGTTCTGGTCAGCCAGCAGATGGCGCTGTTCTCTGTTGTCTTTTTTTTTTTAGGCCTGGTGAAAATAGACGTCCAGACTAAAGTTGTCGTTTGGGGTTTGGGTTTAGTGTTGACTGATGATGCACTTGAAGGGTTTTTAGTCTTATGAAGCACACGTTAGTCTGAGTTTAAAGTTAATCCATCTTAAACCTGCTCCGCAGCTCCTTTACCAGGACAGACAACATTAACCCGTGAGGTTCCCACACTGAACATTTTGAAGAAGACACTGCAGAAATCTTCAAACAGTTTTCATCATCATCATAGAAACGTGCCACTTGTAGCCTGATCTCCATCGCCGCCCTTGGATCCGGTTGGTGGTTTGAAGCTTTCCAGCAGACTAACAGGCTATCGATTTGTACAGATGTGAAGATGTTTGCTGGCTTCCTTGCTGTCTGATGTCTTCAGAGCTTTAGTGTGTTTGAGCGCCCCCTGCTGTAGACCTGGATGCTAACCTCTGTTGGTTTGTTAACAAAGTGGACGTGCAAATAAAAAACAAGTTAGCTATGAAGAGCACGCCTCTTTGTTTTATTCTCGTTTTCTCTTCTGGCCTCTTATTGTATTTTTACCTCATTCAGCAATTTGGAAAATTCATCTGATACCAAGTTTGGAGACTTTTCCCACTTTTAATGCATGTATTTATATAGGTTATTAAACTGAAATTCATCATTTTCTGAGATGAATCTCAGTTTTTTACCATCCCAGTAGCTGTGGAAAAAGTTCAGCTTGGAGGTTTTCTCACCGAGATTAAAAATGATGTAAAATACGTGGATCCTACGCCTGTTAAATGTTCTGAAACCATTAGAGATCTTAAAACATTTTCCATCTCCATGAAACAAAATGTTGAAAAGCTCCAATAACCTGGTTACATAAATGTTCACAGGCTTCAAATCCACTTCCTCTTTCTGTACTGTTGGGTGGACGTTTATCCTCTTGCTACACGTGTTCCTGTGCACATCTATGGTGCACAGGAACCTCAGAAATTCTCAGATGTGGGTCTGAGCTCTGGCTGCACCATCTTCATGTTAGGGCTTGCAAGATAGGACCCCAGAATGCAGACGAGCAGGCAGCGTGATGGTCAGTGAAAAAAGATTTAATCAACTAAAATTCACTCACAGATGAGGCAGGAAAAAAAATAGAAACAATAAACGGGCAGGCAAGACTGGCAAAAGCAGACATGGGCAGAGTGGCAAGATAGGCTTGGCATGAAACACATGAGCATGATCCAGAAGACGACATGGTTTGAAAAATGTTTCCGCGCTGAATAACTGAACAGGAGTATATATGGAGAGTAAACCAGGTAGAGCAAGGAGACAGATTAGCTTGGAGCAGGTGAACCGAATAAAGATAATTAACAGACAGAACACAACATGACTGGGACAAAACAGAACTTCAAGGATACAAACGAATAGAAATCTAACTAGAAAAATATGAAACCAAAGCATAACCAGAAGCTCAATTCAGACACACAACTAAGCAAAACATGAATACAAAAACTAAAGCATGACCAGGAAAACAAACAGAAGAACGATTCAAAACCTTAACTGTGAATAAAAACAACCACAAATTAAAGCTGCAAGCAGCATTGTGCGGCCCTCGCAGCCAAGCGCCGCTTGGCCTGTGCAGCCACCGCGGGACCCTGGCATCGCCTCCTACGTGCCACACACGATGACACCGCTTCACTTCAACGCGTCGCAAGTAGGTGGCACTGTGGGCAAAATGTCAAATGATCTTCGTTCATGCAGAGTTTCAGTCTGGCAAAAAGCATTCAAAATTTGGAGTAAATCGGACCTTCCAGATGGAAGCTGCACTCACTTGTTTGTGTGTGGGTGGGGCTAAAACAACATCATCAATTGACTGTGTCAACATGTCCATCATTAAGTCATGATCATGTATACTACATTTCAAGTGGATCTGATGATGTATGAGGGAGATTTAGCCCTTGAAGTGTCCTAGGGGGCGCTATTGATCCAAATTCCAATGTAATCCAATAGAGCTGTTTGGGGACTGAGAAATATCAGCCATATTTATTTTGGAGTGAATCAGATAATCCATGTGAAATTTAGAGCCAAACGTATGGCTGTGGCGTGACATCAGAATTCACCACGCCATCATATTAACACCCTCCAACTAAAGCAGTCAGTACTGGCGACTGTCTAAGGGCATCATGTTATCTGTTACTTGGGACAGTTTCACATTGATTAGGTGAAGAACATCAAACATTGACTCTGTAAAGGAAAACGTGACACTTCCTGTTATCAGGGGGCGGGTCTTCGATGATGTCAGCATCTGATCAGTGAATATTGTTGAGGCCTAGAGGCAGATCAATCCCAGAAAGTTGCATTTTTCTGTGACTTTCCTTGTAGGAGCTATATCAATTTAGTGTTTTATGGCGAGAAGTCATATTTTGAGGCGTGGCCACGCCCACACGCTTTCATGTATCCAAAAGCTTTTGATAACTTTTAATCCCCGGTGCCTTAAGAGTAAACTGAGTGATTTTCAAGTCTCAAAGTCAAAAGCTGTAGGAGGAGTTCGCTCAGATGTGCGGGCTAAAAACGCCCAAAAGAGGGTCAAAATGGCAACTTCAATCCAAAATGGCCGACTTCCTGTGGGGTTTGGACCAATGCTCCAATAGACTTTTTTGTAGGTCCTGAGAAGTGACATATGTGTACCGAATTTCACAATCCTCGGTCAAAGCATGGCTTGGGGCTGATTTTTTTAAATTTTCTAGGGGGCGCTGTGTATGAATTAGGCCACGCCCACCGAATATGTCATCAGATCTTTGTGGGGGACTGGACAAGGATCAATCACATTGAATTTGGTGCAGATCAGATGATCTATGTGGAGACTAAAGCCAAACGTATGGCCATGGCGTGACATCCAACTTCGCCGCGCCACCACGGCCACGCCCTTTTATGAAAAGTCACTGTGCTTCAAACGAAGTTAGACCCACTAGTTATCTGTCTTCTGACACACTTTCAAGTGGATTGGGTCAAGAGGGTCATAGAGGCACCTTTCCAATTGAAAAAAGTGACTTCCGGTCCTGAGGGGGCGTGGCTTTGATGATGTCAGCATATGACCCCATAGGATCGTCGGGAACCCGAAGGTCGTCCTTCATACCAACTTTGGTGTGATTTGTAATTTTTTTGGTAAAGTTATTGCAATTTTTCACTTTTGGCGCGAACGCCAAGTTCATGCCCCGGCCACGCCCCCTAAACATGGCCAAAAACTCACGATTTTGATAACTTTTAATCCCCCATCCCTTAACTGCATGTTGACTAAATATGAAGCTGATAGCTCAAAATCCCTAGGAGGAGTTCGTTAAAGTTCGAGGTGAGTAAAAGTGAAAAATGGGCAAAAAGTGGCCTTTGACCCAAAATGGCCGACTTCCTGTGCGTTTTAGGGCATACCCCCAAGAGACTTTTTATCGTGGTTTGAGGAGCTCTAGCAGTGTGCCAACTTTCAGATCTGTACGACTTACGGTTCGGGCTGTCTCACGTTTGGGGGCGTGGCTAAGTGGTTTGGCCACGCCCACTTGTGGCGACATTAAAGACTTAAAATTTCACTAGGGGGACAATTTTGGGTAAAGTTTGGTGAGTTTTTGGATATGTTAAAGCTGCCAAATAGGCGATTCATTTGTCGCCAGAATAATAATAAACAGAGCGATTACAATAGGCCTTCGCAGCTGCTTTGCTGCTCGGGCCTAAATATTCCTTACTGAACAGGAGGAACAGTTTTTGAATTAAGTCCCTGATAAGTTATGGTCAACAGACCCTACTGATGTGGGTTTAGTAAAGGAGCGTTACCTGTTCAGATTAGAGCAAAAACAGAATACAGGCCCAGAGTAAAACAATACCCTTTGAAATATGATGCTCGTGAAGGAATAAAACCAGTAATAAAGGATTTAATAACTGCAGGGGTGATAATAAAATGCGAGGATTCACCAGGTAACACCCCCATTTTTCCGGTTAAAAAACAAGCTCCATTAACAGGAAAGATAGGCAGTTCTGGTTTGCATTTACCTTTGAGGGACAAAGATATACCGTATTTTCCGCACTATAAGGCGCACCTTCAATGAATGGCCTATTTTAGAACTTTTTTCATATATAGGGCGCACCGGATTATAAGGCGCACCTTCAATGAATGGTCTATTTTAGAACTTTTTTCATATATAGGGCGCACCGGATTATAAGGCGCATAGAATAGAAGCTACTGCAGTCAAACGTTTGACTGGGGTTGCGTTATGCATCCACTAGATGGAGCTGTGCTAAAGAGAATGTCAACAAAACAGTCAGATAAGTCGGTCAGTCAAACTTTATTAATACACTACAAACCAGCGTTCTGATAACTCCATTCACTCTCATGATAAGGTCTCCTCTACATAGAATTATATTGAATAGAACCAACCGCACGTTAGGAATGCATTGGAGTCTATGAAGTTGAAGTTGAAATCAAACGTTAGTTAAAACGTGAAAGGGAACTTTTCCCTGATTCAGTAAACACGTAAAAGAAACAGTTTGATACACTAAATCAAACGTTAGTACTGTTAACCTTTCCTGTTTCTGTCCCCTGACCGTAGTCTGATGACACAGGGGCCGAAGTTACTAGTTTCCTCGGGGTTAACTCCCTCACTCATACGTTGCTGAGTTGAACATGAAGAAACAGCATCAAAACACTGAGTTGTTGACGAGATTCGGGGTTCTTTTTAATGACTTTGCAGCACGTAAAAACACAGGGCTTACAGACTCATACACCGCTGCTCCGGTCGCCGTCTCTACCCACCCCACACACACAATAATACCGACGTCACTCCTTCACTCTTGATTCTCAGCTACGGCAGCACACAGCGCCACCTCTGTCCGGAGGAGTAATGTCAACATCTTCCATACACACACACGAAACATACACCCCACACACTGAGCTTCTAATCACATATAGTTCAGGCAATTCCTGCAACAGTACATTCAAACGTTATACACACACAAGTGGTGTTGGACTAGGAGTAAGCACAGTACAGGTGTTTACCGCTATTACTTCGGCGACGCCCCTGACTACGGTAGCCGTAATGCTGCAAGCGGTGCGGCTTTGTAGTCTACCAGTCGTACTGAAACATTTTGACAGAGCGCCGTGTACAACCAGTATGGATCAACCAATTAACCAATTGATCCATATATAAGGCGCTCCGGATTACAAGGCGCACTGTCATTTTTTGAAAACATTTAAGGTTTTTAAGTGCGCCTTATAGTGCAGAAAATACGGTACTTATACCAGACTACCTCAAGGCTACTGTGAAATTCCAACTATATACTTTCAGGTAATGAGTGCAAGTATGGCCAAGTTTGACCCTCCAGGAGGTAGTCAGGGTTTATTATATGTTGATGATGTGCTATTAGCCTCTCCTGATGAGGAGACCTGTAAAAATGACACAATAGCATTATTAAAACATTTAGCAGAAGAAGGACACAAAGTCAGTAAAAAGAAACTTCAGTTGTGTAAAAATGAGGTTAAATACCTAGGACACAATCTTAGCGCAGGGGGACGCACAATTGTAGAAGAAAGAAAGACTGCAATATTACAAGTTCTAAAACCAGTAACAAAAAAGCAAATGATGTCCTTCCTTGGACTAACTAATTATTGTAGAAACTGGGTGCCAAATTATGCAGAAATAGTAGCTCCATTAAACAAACTAATGTATGAGGAAGAGTTGAAAATGACGTCTGAACTAAGATGGAGTGTAGAAGCTGAAGAAGCATTTACCAACATAAAGCAGGTTCTAGTTTGCAGTACTGCTTTAGCATTACCAGATTATAGTAAACCATTTGTTCAGATGGTAGATTACAAGGGACATTTCATGACTTCAGTTCTGGTTCAACAACATGGAGATAAAATGAAACCAATAGTCTATTTCTCTTCAAAACTAGACAGTGTTGCGTGTGCGTAACCATATTGTGAGAGCTGTAATTGCTGCCTAAAATGACAGTTGCAGTGCTACAATAGTGTTGTTTCACCTTTTAACCTTAAGAGTTTCCCATGCAGTTTCAGCATTAATACTGCAGAATTAGTAGAAAAAAAAAGAAGAATAAACTAGAAGTGATTTGCAGGATCACGAAATAGTTTATGTGAATGATTTCTCTAAAAGATGAGAGGGAGAAGACACAAACAGGATATGTATTGGTGACAATGGATATAGTGTTAGAAAAGATGCAACAACAAAGCTCACTACAGGAGATAGAAATGTGGAAAAAACATGGAGCTGAATTAAAAGATGAAATCTATATTTGACCAGATAATAAACCTGTCCTACCAAAGAACCTATAAATGGAAGCAATATTTGAGCCATCGTGTTTCACAATGTCTCAACAGGGAGGAATAGTAGGACAGATATATTAATATTATATAACATATTGATTAAATTCTTAATTCTTATTAAAAACAATTTTTTGTAAAACACGTTTAACATGTGCAAAACATAATCCACAAGGGAATTTAAGACAACAAAGGGGACAATTTTCAAAACTAAGATACCCTTTTCAAACAATTCATATGGATTTTATTGAGTTAAACCATAGTGAAGGGAAAAAGTTCTGTTTAGTCATTATAGATGCATTTTCTAAATGGATAGAACTATTTCCAACTAAACATTACAACTACCTCAGGGTTAACACCCTATGAAATGTTATTTGGAAGACCATACAGATTACCACAGTTTAAAAATCAGTGGGAGTTAGATGAAGAAGCTAACCTAGCTGATTATATGAGGAGTATGTTAGAAAAACAACAGAAATATATTTAAGCTAATGAGGAATGTTCTATTTCCCAGCAGGAAAACTAACTAGTGAAACCAGGAGACTGGGTGTTAATAAGGAGTGTAAAGAAGAAACATTGGTATTTCACCTAAGTGGGAGGATCCATATTAGATATTATTAACCACTGCAAGGGCAGTAAAATAACTGAGAGATCAACCTGGATTCACCTTATACATTGTAAAAAGATCATTTCGGTTGAAAGCTCCGTCAGGGGAAGTGATTTATAGACTGATAATAGGGTGGACCCAGACATTTAGAGGCTGGAGAGACCCGAAAGTCAGTGAAGACAATTAAGACACTGGAACCATTTAGAGGAGTTAAAATGATTTGTAGATGGATGAACAATGCTTTCCGTTGCTGGGCATTTATATTTTTCCTCATATTGATTTTTTTATTTTTCTGGTACTTCTGGAAACCAGTCAAGATGAATTAGAATATAACAACATCTGTTATGAGTTATATGAAACAAGTAGCGTTAAATCAAGGTAGGCAAGATAACCTAACTATGTGCACTAAACAAACTTCTTATACTTATGGTATTCAAGTGTGCGTGAAATCTAAAACCATAGCTGTGGTGCTGATCCACTCAATAGCTTGATTAAATGAGGAAGGAATAGACAGGATTATAGAAGTTATAAATGGTACTTAACTAATGATAGAAGAGACACCTCATGGTCCATGATGGTAGCTGATGAAGGAAATAATTGGACACCAGAGTGGTGCACCACTGATTATGCTAGTTATTAAAAGAAGTTGTTTAAGTTCCATAAAACTGATAATGTAATCCAGGTAACAAAGCGAGGAGAGTAAAAATTATGTTAGGAAATTTAACTACAGATGATTAAGTTCCAGGTTATTACTGGAGTATCAGGAACAAATAATAACTGATTATTGATGGTAGAACAAGCAGCTAACATGACTAAAAGAGATTCTGTTGTGTGTTTGGGTCCCAGGTTTTTGTTATAAATAATTCCAGCTGTGATATCACAACCCTGTATGATGGAAGTAATGAATCAAACTAATCCTAATGAAATGTGTCAACACTGGGATTCTGTTTTTCCTGTAATTATAGCAGATAAGGATAAATCAGTTTTCCATAAGCGAGTCACCACTGGAAACTATACATGTATAAATATGACAGAGAGAGGTAATAAATTGGGAAATCTCATTGCAGTATGGTGTATTACAATTGTAAAAGTAAATAAGTGTTTTAAACTAGTCTCTAGAGGAGACATTTGGTGGTGGTTGTTTGATTGATCACCTTCAAACGTAACAGGACTCTGTGCTCTAATTACTTTATTGTTACCAGTTTCAGTATATTCTATGTTAGTAGATGAAGTAACAGATGGACTATTTAGTGTTAAATCCACATGATTGTTGTGATAGGAAGTGCAGAGCTGCAGCTTGGCAGACTGAGGGAGACTCTACATACATAGATGCTATAGATGAATATAAATTAACTGATCAAGTAGCACACACTCATTCATACACCTGTCCAGGGTGTACCCCGCCTCTTGCCCATAGACTGCTGGAGATAGGCACCAGCTCCCCCGCGACCCACTATGGAATAAGTGGTAGAAAATGACTGACTGATCAAGTAGCTGCAAGATTTGAATCAAGTATCTGTTGGTGGTGTACGATGAACAGAAACGTAGACAGGATCAACTATATTCACTATAATGTACAAAAACTAGGAAATTGGACACAAAGTGGGTTTGAAACTGTCCATGACTAATTGGCTTCAACTTCCCTGATAGCATTCCAGAATAGAATTGCTTTGGACATGTTGTTAGCTGAAAAAGGAGAAGTTTGTGCTATTTTTGGAGAAAAATGTTGCACATTCATACCTAACAACACTGCTGCTGGCTGATGGCAGCCAAATGAAAGCCATAGAAGGTTTGAGATCTCTAAATGGCAAAATGAAAGAGCATTATGGAGTAGACGCCTCAATGTGGGACTCCTGGCTGGATGTGTTTGGGAAGAATAAAATTTTAGTATCATCAGTAATAATTTCCTTTGCAGTGTTTGCTGCAATTTTGACATTGTGTGGATGTTGTTGTATGCCCTGCCTTCGTTCTCTGTTTAACCGTCTCATCACCACAGCTATTTCTCCTATGGAAGACAGAGTTACACAACTCTATCTGTTATTTAAACATCAGGATGATGAAGATGATGAGGATGTGACTGACCACTTTTCTGACCTGTACCCAGATCCATCTCTATATGATTCTGTGATTTAAATGTCAGTAAGTACCTCTTGTCTTTGTACTCATGAAGATAAACTTACAGTTAAAAATCTGAGAGAAGTGGCTGTTTAAGTGATATGAGAATATGAGCAAATATAAGACAAACAGGGAGGAAATGTTGGAATAATTGAATAAAGATTTGTCTTATAGTTTCTCCTATTTTTAACATAACTATTTGATCTTATAATCATTCAAGATGTATGTGAGTAAATGATCTGATGAGTTGTCTGCAGGCAAAGATCATAAATGGAGCTGAGCTTGCAGAGAAGGAAGCAGTCCAGTTGAGGAGGTCATAAAGATGAAGGCTGAGTGCACTGAACAAAAGGGCAATTGACCCTGGAAGCTGAAAGAGGACTGTGGAAATGTGTTTTTAATGGATAAAGATGTTTATGACTTGTTTACGGTGCAGCTGTTGTTTTCCCATCCTTTAGAGATTAATGTTCTCGTTAACTAGGGACCCCCAAAAGACAATAAAAAGAGGAAGCGGTTAGATGGGTTTCAGAGCGGTTGGGAGACTTGTAACTGAACACATCTCTGACCGTTCTCCTCGTGCGAGTAAAATAACTAATACTTTGTCTCTCTCTCTTCTTTTTAAGTATTGTAGGTTGTTTAAACCTGACACTTTCCAACTCTGTTTTCCCATTATACACTCTGACTATAGACACAAAAACAACAAAATAAATTTAATTTAATTCAAAAATACGTTATACAGGATTCTGATTAAATAATACAGCCCAAGTGAATGAGAGATTATTTTGAATATAAACAAAATTAAAAATAATAGCTGGTGGAATCCTAGAACCGGTTTAATGAGATCAAAGGAAAAATTCTATGATGTCACTCATGAAGGTGTCTTTGTGACGTCATCGGCTCAGTTTATGTAACATACTTATGTGTTGTTCACAACCGCATTTGTGGAAAAATGTCTCATCAAATGCAGAGATACCGCAATGAAAATATAGGACCCCAGGAGGAATGGGGAAATCAACACAATCCGCACGCCCAGTGTCATCCTCCTCCTGTGAATTTCTTCCAAGGGGAAATCCAGAGACTGAACGCTCTTTTGGAAATGGAGAGAGAAAAATGGTTTAAAGAGAACCAAAAGGTAGCCTACCTGCAAACAGAGCTGGCAGAGACACAATTCCAGTGGAGAAGGCAGAAAAGTCTCAAAGAAATGTATATCAACAAGGAAAAAGAGACAAAGAGCAAACTTGAGAGAATAGATAGATTTAGTGATCCAGCAACCCTTGACCCTGCGGTCATTGCTTCCAAGGTGCACAATGACATGAAATACAAGAAGAAAAAGTTGTTGCAAAAAGACTTTGAAGAAATAAAGGTGGCCCTCATCCTCAACCAGGAAGCTTTTACTTCACAAATCCAGGCAGAAAAAGAGAAAAATAATGTCCTTCAAGAAGAACTGGACAAACTCAAGACTTCCTACGAGGAGCTTTGCTCAAAATGTGAAGTCGATGTTGCTGCAGGGAGGCAGCAGGCCCAGGTGCAGACGTTTTGTGAAGAGAAGATCGGTGAGGATCCACAGCTCCTTGAGAAGCTGAGAGCTGCGAAGGACGATCTCCATCAAAAAATGTCACAAGAGATCGTATTTCTGAAAGAGAAGGAGGAACATTTGGAAAGTGAACTAGAGCAGGTCAAAGATTTTCACCAAGAATTGCTTGGCGTATATGAAAGAGATGTTGCCAAACTAAAAGAGGAAGTTGAAACATATCAGAAAGAGTTAAATCACGAGAAAACAGCTAATTCACATAGAGCAATGAAAGACGTCCACCTTATTAAGAAATTGAGACATGACAACACATATCTCTACAGCACAATGTCAGAAAAGATCGAGATTCTGCAACGGCAACTCGAAGAGACTGAGAACCATTTGGACCAAAATGAAAAAGATAATTCTGCACTGAGACAACGGGTCAAAAACTTTCAGCAGCAGATAATTCAGGAGAAAAAAGCTCATTTGAAGACAGCAAAGACGGACCTGACACTTCTGAACAGCATGAGAACTGAGCAGGACGATCTCAAAGAAAACATGTCAAAAGTGATTGCCTTCCTGCAAGAGAGGGAAAATGGTTTCCAGAGAGAACTGGACCAGATCAAAGTTTCATACCAGGAACTCAACTGTAAGTATGAAAAAGAGGTTTCTGTACTGAAACAGCAAGTAGACACATATCAGAAACATTTAGATCGCGAGAAAAAAAGCTAATTCACAGAAAGCAAATAAGGACCGCCAGCTTATCAACAAACTGAGAGATGAGAAGGTGCATCTTCAGAAAACAATGTTAGAACATATCGAGATTCTGCAACAGAAATCCGAAGAGCCCGAGAATGATAATTCTGAGCTGAGAAAACGGGTAGAAAATCTTCAGCTGCAGATAATTCAGGAGAAAAAAGGTCATTTGGAGACAGCAAAGAAGGACCTGACACTTATCAACACCATGAGAACTGAGCAGGACAATCTCAGAGAAACTATGTCGAAAGAGATTGCATTCTGGCAACAGAAGGAGAAACGTTTGAAGGGCGAGATGGACAAGATAGAGATTTTATACCAGGAATTACAATCTAGGTATAAAACAGATGTTTCTGCACTAAAACAGCAAGCAGAAACCTTTAAAAAGGACATAAATAAAAACTTGAAGACAGCAAATAAGAACCTGGAGCTTATCAACAACCTTCAGGTAGAGAAGGATGATCTTCAACAGAAAGTCAATGTCCTACAACAAACATCATCTGACAGGGAAATTGGTTTAAAACCAGAACTGGAAAATGTGAAAACAGAGCTCGAAAACCAAATCAGAATTAACACGAAGCTCTCTGCTGAGCTTGAAGACAGAGATGAACTTAATAAACAGAAAAGAAAAAGTGACAGGTGGACAGAACCAAGACAGCAAAAAGAATCCATCCCTAGAGAAGACATTTTTGACCTTGGCAGGATGGATCTTAATCTCTCAGTGGAAACCCTATCAGATTTCAGTGAATTTACGAATGTAACGGACATTGACATTATGGGGGAATTTAGCAACTTCTCAACAAATCTTGATTCTCAATTAATGAAAAAGACAGAAACTGTCCCAGAGAAGTTGGACAACCCAGAACCTAAACCCATGGAGGAAGCAGGCAAAGAGACAGAATTAACGCCTTCGGTTTGGAAAAGAATTCGGCATGCTCTGGGTTTGAGGAAACCTGAAAAATTGAAGAAAAACAATAACACATATGAAGTAACAAACTAAAAAAAAGTTCTCTTCTTAACTAAATTTAAAAAATGTAAAGGTCACCTTCAAACCTCAAAATATATCCGACATTTCAGAAAAAAAGGGCGGCACGGTGATGCAGCGTTTAACACTGTATCTGCACAGAGAGAACGTCACAGATCTTAACTGGGCGCCTCTTTCTGTGTGGAGTTTGTATGTTCTCCCCGTGCTTGAGTGGGTTTTCTCCAGGTGCTCTGGTTCCCCCCCACACTCCCCAAAAACATATATGTTAGGTTAATTGGCTAATGTAAATTGTCCCCAATTGCGTACTGATTCCAGGAAACAGCTAAATTGTTCAGTCTGTCATTGCTCCTCCATAGGAAATGTAAAGAAGGAATTTAAGCTTCACCTCACACCTGGAACATTTGCAAACTGACCTGAAAAATCAGGATATGGTCACCACCATTCTCAACATATCTTGATTCTGAATTAATTAAAAAGACAGAAACTATCCCAGAGAAGTTGGACAACCCAAATACTAAACCCATGGAGGAAGCACGCAAAGAGGCAGAATGAATGCCTTCGGTTTGGGAAAAAAAAGGTTGAGCACGCTGTGGGTTTAAGGAAACCAGAAAAATGGTACAAAAACAAGAAGTTCCCATCTTAACAAAGTTCAACAATCTCACTTTCAAACTTCAAAATATATCCGACATTTCAGAAAAAAAAAGGGCGGCACGGTGATACAGCGTTTAACACTGAATCTGCACAGAGAGAACGTCACAGATCTTAACTGGGCGCCTCTTTCTGTGTGGAGTTTGCATGTTCTCCCCGTGCTTGACCCCGAAAAACATATAGGGAGTATATTAGTTTTTATAGTATATATTACATGTTTAATAATTTACAAACTAAAATCCCTTGGGACGCCCCCCCCAAGCTGCCTTAACGTGATGAATTATACGGGGAACCCCTAAATGGGCACCAACCACACAGTTCTAAAGCATCATTATCTACATTAAAACCCAGCAGCGTGACTGCTGCCCGTGTGTCGAAGCAGCACATGCAACTGCAGATCTCCACTGCGATATTGCATTTTAATTGGACTCAGTGGGACATCTTGTCAATCTGGAGATGAATAAGAAAAAGATAGCGGCTCTGTGTTTTAAACAACAGATACCACATCTACAACTTTTAATTTGAATTAACTTCTGAGTTGCAATATATGAGTTGCGATTGTTAAGGAGGCAAAGAAAATGACCCAAGGGTCAGTTTCACTGCAGTCGTTATGGTGAATCATGCCGGAGAAAATCACTTATATCTGAGCATTCAGGAGGTTTAACTATGACATAACTGAACTGGAAATATTTAAACATGGGCTTCAGACCTGCTGTGAGAGAAACTAAAGAGAAAATAGGTGCTTTGTTTCAAAGTTTAGAAAAATAAAACAAGATAAATTCATAAAACTGTTTGTCTTGATAGATTATTATAGTCATAATCCTCAATTCTGTTGGCCAGTCTACTGTAAGAATACTGCATATTGATAGAGATTAATATAGATCTATCCATCTAGATCTATCCATCCAGATCTATCCATCCAGATCTATCCATCCAGATCTATCCATCCAGATCTATCTAACTAGATCTATCCATCCAGATCTATCCATCCAGATCTATCCATCTAGATCTATCCATCCAGATCTATCCATCTAGATCTATCATCCAGATCTATCCATCCAGATCTATCTATCTAGATCTATCCAACTAGATCTATCCATCCAGATCTATCCATCCAGATCTATCCATCCAGATCTATCCATCCAGATCTATCCAACTAGATCTATCCATCCAGATCTATCCATCCAGATCTATCCATCCAGATCTATCCATCTAGATCTATCCATCCAGATCTATCCATCTAGATCTATCCATCCAGATCTATCCATCTAGATCTATCCATCCAGATCTATCCATCCAGATCTATCCATCCAGATCTATCCATCCAGATCTATCCAACTAGATCTATCCATCCAGATCTATCCATCCAGATCTATCCATCTAGATCTATCCATCCAGATCTATCCATCTAGATCTATCATCCAGATCTATCCATCTAGATCTATCCATCCAGATCTATCCATCTAGATCTATCCATCCAGATCTATCCATCCAGATCTATCCAACTGGATCTATCCATCCAGATCTATGCATCCAGATCTATCCATCCAGATCTATCCAACTAGATCTATCCATCTAGATCTATCCATCCAGATCTATCCATCTAGATCCATCCATCCAGATCTATCCATCCAGATCTATGCATCCAGATCTATCCATCCAGATCTATCCATCCATATCCATCCATCCATATCTATCCATCTAGATCTATCCATCCAGATCTATCCATCTAGATCTATCCATCCAGATCTATGCATCCAGATCTATCCATCTAGATCTATCCATCCAGATCTATCCATCTAGATCTATCCATCCAGATCTATCCATCCAGATCTATGCATCCAGATCTATCAAACTAGATCTATCCATCCAGATCTATCCATCTAGATCTATCCATCCAGATCTATCCATCTAGATCTATCCATCCAGATCTATCCATCTAGATCTATCCATCCAGATCTATCCATCCAGATCTATCCATCCAGATCTATCCAACTAGATCTATCCATCCAGATCTATCCATCCAGATCTATCCATCTAGATCTATCCATCCAGATCTATCCATCCAGATCTATCCAACTAGATCTATCCATCTAGATCTATCCATCCAGATCTATCCATCTAGATCTATCCATCCAGATCTATCCATCCAGATCTATGCATCCAGATCTATCCATCCAGATCTATCCATCCATATCTATCCATCCATATCTATCCATCTAGATCTATCCATCTAGATCTATCCATCCAGATCTATGCATCCAGATCTATCCATCTAGATCTATCCATCCAGATCTATCCATCTAGATCTATCCATCCAGATCTATCCATCCAGATCTATGCATCCAGATCTATCCATCCAGATCTATCAAACTAGATCTATCCATCTAGATCTATCCATCCAGATCTATCCATCCAGATCTATGCATCCAGATCTATCCATCCAGATCTATCAAACTAGATCTATCCATCTAGATCTATCCATCCAGATCTATCCATCTAGATCTATCCATCCAGATCTATCCATCTAGATCTATCCATCCAGATCTATCCATCCAGATCTATGCATCCAGATCTAGCCATCCAGATCTATCCATCCAGATCTATCCATCTAGATCTATCCATCCAGATCTATCCATCTAGATCTATCCATCCAGATCTATCCATCTAGATCTATCCATCCAGATCTATGCATCCAGATCTATCCATCTAGATCTATCCATCCAGATCTATCCATCCAGATCTATGCATCCAGATCTATCCATCCAGATCTATCCATCTAGATCTATCCATCCAGATCTATCCATCTATCTCTCTCCACTGCTCAAAAAAATAAAGGGACCACTTAAACAACACAATATAACTCCAAGTAAATCAAACTTCTGTGAAATCAAACTGTCCACTTAGGAAGCAACACTGATTGACAATCAGTTTCACATGATGTTGTTCAAATGGAAAAGACAACAGGGGGAAATATTTGGTGATTAGCAAGACACTCAATAAAGGAGTGGTTCTGCAGGTGGGGACCACAGACCACTTCTCAGTACCGATGCTTTCTGGCTGATGTTTTGGTCACTTTTGAATGTTGGTGATGCTTTCACACTCGTGGTAGCAAGAGACGGACTCTACAACCCACACAAGTAGCTCAGGTAGTGCAGCTCATCCAGGATGGCACATCAATGCGAGCTGTGGCAAGAAGGTTTGCTGTGTCTGTCAGCGTAGTGTCCAGAACCTGGAGGCGCTACCAGGAGACAGGCCAGTACACCAGGAGACGTGGAGGAGGCCGTAGGAGGGCAACAACCCAGCAGCAGGACCGCCAAGTTCATGCCCCGGCCACGCCCCCTAAACATGGCCAAAAACTCACGATTTTGATAACTTTTAATCCCCCATGCCTTAACTGCCTGTTGACCAAATATGAAGCTGATAGCTCAAAATCGCTAGGAGGAGTTCGTTAAAGTTCGAGGTGAGTAAAAGTGAAAAATGGGCAAAAAGTGGCCTTTGACCCAAAATGGCCGACTTCCTGTGCGTTTTAGGGCATACCCCCAAGAGACTTTTTATCTTGGTTTGAGGAGCTCTAGCAGTGTGCCAACTTTCAGATCTGTACGACTTACGGTTCGGCCTGTCTCACGTTTGGGGGCGTGGCTAAGTGGTTTGGCCACGCCCACTTGTGGCGACATTAAAGACTTAAAATTTCACTAGGGGGACAATTTTGGGTAAAGTTTGGTGAGTTTTTGGATATGTTAAAGCTGCCAAATAGGCGATTCATTTGTCGCCAGAATAATAATAAACAGAGCGATTACAATAGGCCTTCGCAGCTGCTTTGCTGCTCGGGCCTAAATATTCCTTACTGAACAGGAGGAACAGTTTTTGAATTAAGTCCCTGATAAGTTATGGTCAACAGACCCTACTGATGTGGGTTTAGTAAAGGAGCGTTATCTGTTCAGATTAGAGCAAAAACAGAATACAGGCCCAGAGTAAAACAATACCCTTTGAAATATGATGCTCGTGAAGGAATAAAACCAGTAATAAAGGATTTAATAACTGCAGGGGTGATAATAAAATGCGAGGATTCACCAGGTAACACCCCCATTTTTCCAGTTAAAAAACAAGCTCCATTAACAGGAAAGATAGGCAGTTCTGGTTTGCATTTACCTTTGAGGGACAAAGATATACCGTATTTTCCGCACTATAAGGCGCACCTTCAATGAATGGCCTATTTTAGAACTTTTTTCATATATAAGGCGCACCGGATTATAAGGCGCATAGAATAGAAGCTACTGCAGTCAAACGTTTGACTGGGGTTGCGTTATGCATCCACTAGATGGAGCTGTGCTAAAGAGAATGTCAACAAAACAGTCAGATAAGTCAGTCAGTCAGACTTTATTAATACACTACAAACCAGCGTTCTGATAACTCCATTCACTCTCATGGTAAGGTCTCCTCTACATAGAATTATATTGAATAGAGCCAACCGCACGTTAGGAATGCATTGGAGTCTATGAAGTTGAAGTTGAAATCAAACATTAGTTAAAACGTGAAAGGGAACTTTTCCCTGATTCAGTAAACACGTAAAAGAAACAGTTTGATGCACTAAATCAAACGTTAGTACTGTTAACCTTTCCTGTTTCTGTCCCCTGACCGTAGTCTGATGACACAGGGGAGACGCTTTCTCCAGGGCCGAAGTTACTAGTTTCCTCGGGGTTAACTCCCTCACTCATACGTTGCTGAGTTGAACATGAAGAAACAGCATCAAAACACTGAGTTGTTGACGAGATTCGGGGTTCTTTTTAATGACTTTGCAGCACGTAAAAACACAGGGCTTACAGACTCATACACCGCTGTCGCCGTCTCTACCCACCCCACACACACAATAATACCGACGTCACTCCTTCACTCTTGATTCTCAGCTACGGCAGCACACAGCGCCACCTCTGTCCGGAGGAGTAATGTCAACATCTTCCATACACACACACGAAACATACACCCCACACACTGAGCTTCTAATCACATATAGTTCAGGCAATTCCTGCAACAGTACATTCAAACGTTATACACACACAAGTGGTGTTGGACTAGGAGTAAGCACAGTACAGGTGTTTATCGCTATTACTTCGGCGACGCCCCTGACTACGGTAGCCGTAATGCTGCAAGCGGTGCGGCTTTGTAGTTTACCAGTCGTACTGAAACATTTTGACAGAGCGCCGTGTACAACCAGTATGGATCAACCAATTAACCAATTGATCCATATATAAGGCGCTCCGGATTACAAGGCGCACTGTCATTTTTTGAAAAAATTAAAGGTTTTTAAGTGCGCCTTATAGTGCAGAAAATACGGTACTGATACCAGACTACCTCAAGGTTACTGTGAAATTCCAACAATATACTTTCAGGTAATGAGTGCAAGTATGGCCAAGTTTGACCCTCCAGGAGGTAGTCAGGGTTTATTATATGTTGATGATGTGCTACTAGCCTCTCCTGATGAGGAGACCTGTAAAAATGACACAATAGCATTATTAAAACATTTAGCAGAAGAAGGACACAAAGTCAGTAAAAAGAAACTTCAGTTGTGTAAAAATGAGGTTAAATACCTAGGACACAATCTTAGCGCAGGGGGACGCACAATTGTAGAAGAAAGAAAGACTGCAATATTACAAGTTCTAAAACCAGTAACAAAAAAGCAAATGATGTCCTTCCTTGGACTAACTAATTATTGTAGAAACTGGGTGCCAAATTATGCAGAAATAGTAGCTCCATTAAACAAACTAATGTATGAGGAAGAGTTGAAAATGACGTCTGAACTGAAATGGAGTATAGAAGCTGAAGAAGCATTTACCAACATAAAACAAGTTAAACCATTTGTTCAGATGGTAGATTGCAAGAGACATTTTATGACTTCAGTTCTGGTTCAACAACATGGAGATAAAATGAAACCAATGGCCTATTTCTCTTCAAAACTAGACAGTGTTGCGTGTGTGTAACCATATTGTGTGAGAGCTGTAATTGCAGCCTCCATGGCAGTTGAAGTCAGTGCTACAATAGTGTTGTTTCACCTTTTAACCTTAAGAGTTTCCCATGCAGTTTCAGCATTAATACTGCAGAATTAGAAAGAAAAAAAAAGAAGAATAAACTAGAAGGGATTTGCAGGATCACGAAATAGTTTATGTGAATGATTTATCTAAAAAGATGAGAGGGAGAAGACACAAACAGGATATGCATTGGTGACAATGGATATAGTGTTAGAAAAGATGCAACAACAAAGCTCACTACAGGAGATAGAAATGTGGAAAAAACATGGAGCTGAATTAAAAGATGAAATCTATATTTGACCAGATAATAAACCTGTCCTACCAAAGAACCTATAAATGGAAGCAATATTTGAGCCATCGTGTTTTCATAATGTCTCAACAGGGGGGAATAGTAGGACAGATATATTAATATTATATAACATATTGATTAAATTCTTAATTCTTATTAAAAACAATTTTTGTAAAACACGTTTAACATGTGCAAAACATAATCCACAAGGGAATTTAAGACAACAAAGGGGACAATTTTCAAAACTAAGATACCCTTTCAAACAATTCATATGGATTTTATTGAGTTAAACCATAGTGAAGGGAAAAGGTTCTGTTTAGTCATTATAGATGCATTTTCTAAATGGATAGAACTATTTCCAACTAAACATTACAAGCACCTCAGGGCTAACACCCTATGAAATGTTATTTGGAAGACCATACAGATTACCACAGTTTAAAAATAAGTGGGAGTTAGATGAAGAAGCTAACCTAGTTGATTATATGAGGAGTATGTTAGAAAGCAACAGAAATAAATTTAAACTAATGAGGAATGTTCTATTTCCCAGCAGGAAAACTAACTAGTGAAACCAGGAGACTGGGTGTTAATAAGGAGTGTAAAGAAGAAGCATTGGTATTTCACCTAAGTGGGAGGATCCATATTAGGTATTATTAACCACTGCAAGGGCAGTAAAATAACTGAGAGATCAACCTGGATTCACCTTACACATTGTAAAAAGATCATTTCGGTTGAAAGCTCCGTCAGGGGAAGTGATTTATAGACTGATAATAGGGTGGACCCAGACATTTAGAGGCTGGAGAGACCCGAAAGTCAGTGAAGACAATTAAGACACTGGAACCATTTAGAGGAGTTAAAATGATTTGTAGATGGATGAACAATGCTTTCCGTTGCTGGGCATTTATATTTTTCCTCATATTGATTTTTTTATTTTTCTGGTACTTCTGGGAACCAGTCAAGATGAATTAGAATAAAACAACATCTGTTATGAGTTATATGAAACAAGTAGCGCTAAATCAAGGTAGGTAAGATAACCTAACTATGTGTACTAAATAAACTTCTTATACTTATGGTATTCAAGTGTGCGTGAAATCTAAAACCATAGCTGTGGTGCTGATCCACTCAATAGCTTGACCAAACGAGGAAGGAAAGGACAGGATTATAGAAGTTATAAATGGTATTTAACTAATGATAGAAGAGACACCTCATGGTCCATGATGGTAGCTGATGAAGGAAATAATTGGACACCAGAGTGGTGCACCACTGATTATGCTAGTTATTAAAAGAAGTTGTTTAAGCTCCATAAAGCTGATAATGTAATCCAGGTAACAAAGCGAAGAGAGTAAAAATTATGTTAGGAAATTTAACTACAGATGATTAAGTTCCAGGTTATTACTGGAGTATCAGGAACAAATAATAACTGATTATTGATGGTAGAACAAGCAGCTAACATGACTAAAAGAGATTGTGTTGTGTGTTTGGGTCCCAGGTTTTTATTATAAATAATTCCAGCTGTGATATCACAACCCTGTATGATGGAAGTAATGAATCAAACTAATCCTAATGAAATGTGTCAGCACTGGGATTCTGTTTTTCCTGTAATTATAGCAGATAAGGATAAATCAGTATTTCATAAACGGGTCACCACTGGAAACTATACATGTATAAATATGACAGAGAGAGGTAATAAATTGGGAAATCTCATTGCAGTATGGTGTATTACAATTGTAAAAGTAAATAAGTGTTTTAAACTAGTCTCTAGAGGAGACATTTGGTGGTGGTTGTTTGATTGATCACCTTCAAACGTAACAGGACTCTGTGCTCTAATTACTTTATTGTTACCAGTTTCAGTATATTCTATGTTAGTAGATGAAGTAACAGATGGACTATTTAGTGTTAAATCCACATGATTGTTGTGATAGGAAGTGCAGAGAAGCAGCTTGGCAGACTGAGGGAGACTCTACATACATAGATGCTATAGATGAATATAAATTAACTGATCAAGTAGCTGCAGGATTTGAATCAAGTATCTGTTGGTGGTGTACGTTGAACAAAAACGTAGACAGGATCAACTATATTCATTACAATGTACAAAAACTAGGAAATTGGACACAAAGTGGGTTTGAAACTGTCCATGACTAATTGGCTTCAACTTCCCTGATGTCATTCCAGAATAGAATTGCTTTGGACATGTTGTTAGCTGAAAAAGGAGACGTTTGTGCTATTTTTGGAGAAAAATGTTGCACATTCATACCTAACAACACTGCTGCTGGCTGATGGCAGCCAAATGAAAGCCATAGAAGGTTTGAGATCTCTAAATGGCAAAATGAAAGAGCATTATGGAGTAGACCCCTCGATGTGGGACTCCTGGCTGGATGTGTTTGGGAAGTATAAAATTTTAGTATCATCAGTAATAATTTCCTTTGCAGTGTTTGCTGCAATTTTGACATTGTGTGGATGTTGTTGTATTCCCTGCCTTCGTTCTCTGTTTAACCGTCTCATCACCACAGCTATTTCTCCTATGGAAGACAGAGTTACACAACTCTATCTGTTATTTAAACATCAGGATGATGAAGATGATGAGGATGTGACTGACCACTTTTCTGACCTGTACCCAGATCCATTTCTATATGAATCTGTGATTTAAATGTCAGTAAGTACCTCTTGTCTTTGTACTCATGAAGATAAACTTACAGTTAAAAATCTGAGAGAAGTGGCTGTTTAAGTGATATGAGAATATGAGCAAATATAAGACAAACAGGGAGGAAATGTTGGAATAATTGAATAAAGATTTGTCTTATAGTTTCTCCTATTTTTAACATAACTATTTGATCTTATAATCATTCAAGATGTATGTGAGTAAATGATCTGATGAGTTGTCTGCAGGCAAAGATCATAAATGGAGCTGAGCTAGCAGAGAAGGAAGCAGTCCAGTTGAGGAGGTCATAAAGATGAAGGCTGAGTGCACTGAACAAAAGGGCAATTGACCCTGGAAGCTGAAAGAGGACTGTGGGAATGTGTTTTTAATGGATAAAGATGTTTATGACTTGTTTACGGTGCAGCTGTTGTTTTCCCATCCTTTAGAGATTAATGTTCTTGTTAACTAGGGACCCCCAAAAGACAATAAAAAGAGGAAGCGGTTGGATGGGTTTCAGAGCGGTTGGGAGACTTGTAACTGAACACATCTCTGACCGTTCTCCTCGTGCGAGTAAAATAACTAATACTTTGTCTCTCTCTCTTCTTTTTAAGTATTGTAGGTTGTTTAAACCTGACACTTTCCAACTCTGTTTTCCCATTATACACTCTGACTATAGACACAAAAACAACAAAATAAATTTAATTTAATTCAAAAATACGTTATACAGGATTCTGATTAAATAATACAGCCCAAGTGAATGAGAGATTATTTTGAATATAAACAAAATTAAAAATAATAGCTGGTGGAATCCTAGAACCGGTTTAATGAGATCAAAGGAAAAATTCTATGATGTCACTCATGAAGGTGTCTTTGTGACGTCATCGGCTCAGTTTATGTAACATACTTATGTGTTGTTCACAACCGCATTTGTGGAAAAATGTCTCATCAAATGCAGAGATACCGCAATGAAAATATAGGACCCCAGGAGGAATGGGGAAATCAACACAATCCGCACGCCCAGTGTCATCCTCCTCCTGTGAATTTCTTCCAAGGGGAAATCCAGAGACTGAACGCTCTTTTGGAAATGGAGAGAGAAAAATGGTTTAAAGAGAACCAAAAGGTAGCCTACCTGCAAACAGAGCTGGCAGAGACACAATTCCAGTGGAGAAGGCAGAAAAGTCTCAAAGAAATGTATATCAACAAGGAAAAAGAGACAAAGAGCAAACTTGAGAGAATAGATAGATTTAGTGATCCAGCAACCCTTGACCCTGCGGTCATTGCTTCCAAGGTGCACAATGACATGAAATACAAGAAGAAAAAGTTGTTGCAAAAAGACTTTGAAGAAATAAAGGTGGCCCTCATCCTCAACCAGGAAGCTTTTACTTCACAAATCCAGGCAGAAAAAGAGAAAAATAATGTCCTTCAAGAAGAACTGGACAAACTCAAGACTTCCTACGAGGAGCTGTGCTCAAAATGTGAAGTCGATGTTGCTGCAGGGAGGCAGCAGGCCCAGGTGCAGACGTTTTGTGAAGAGAAGATCGGTGAGGATCCACAGCTCCTTGAGAAGCTGAGAGCTGCGAAGGACGATCTCCATCAAAAAATGTCACAAGAGATCGTATTTCTGAAAGAGAAGGAGGAATATTTGGAAAGTGAACTAGAGCAGGTCAAAGATTTTCACCAAGAATTGCTTGGCGTATATGAAAGAGATGTTGCCAAACTAAAAGAGGAAGTTGAAACATATCAGAAAGAGTTAAATCACGAGAAAACAGCTAATTCACATAGAGCAATGAAAGACGTCCACCTTATTAAGAAATTGAGACATGACAACACATATCTCTACAGCACAATGTCAGAAAAGATTGAGATTCTGCAACGGCAACTCGAAGAGACTGAGAACCATTTGGACCAAAATAAAAAAGATAATTCTGCACTGAGACAACGGGTCAAAAACTTTCAGCAGCAGATAATTCAGGAGAAAAAAGCTCATTTGAAGACAGCAAAGACGGACCTGACACTTCTGAACAGCATGAGAACTGAGCAGGACGATCTAAAAGAAAACATGTCAAAAGTGATTGCCTTCCTGCAAGAGAGGGAAAATGGTTTCCAGAGAGAACTGGACCAGATCAAAGTTTCATACCAGGAACTCAACTGTAAGTATGAAAAAGAGGTTTCTGTACTGAAACAGCAAGTAGACACATATCAGAAACATTTAGATCGCGAGAAAAAAGCTAATTCACAGAAAGCAAATAAGGACCGCCAGCTTATCAACAAACTGAGAGATGAGAAGGTGCATCTTCAGAAAACAATGTTAGAACATATCGAGATTCTGCAACAGAAATCCGAAGAGCCCGAGAATGATAATTCTGAGCTGAGAAAACGGGTAGAAAATCTTCAGCTGCAGATAATTCAGGAGAAAAAAGGTCATTTGGAGACAGCAAAGAAGGACCTGACACTTATCAACACCATGAGAACTGAGCAGGACAATCTCAGAGAAACTATGTCGAAAGAGATTGCATTCTGGCAACAGAAGGAGAAACGTTTGAAGGGCGAGATGGACAAGATAGAGATTTTATACCAGGAATTACAATCTAGGTATAAAACAGATGTTTCTGCACTAAAACAGCAAGCAGAAACCTTTAAAAAGGACATAAATAAAAACTTGAAGACAGCAAATAAGAACCTGGAGCTTATCAACAACCTTCAGGTAGAGAAGGATGATCTTCAACAGAAAGTCAATGTCCTACAACAAACATCATCTGACAGGGAAATTGGTTTAAAACCAGAACTGGAAAATGTGAAAACAGAGCTCGAAAACCAAATCAGAATTAACACGAAGCTCTCTGCTGAGCTTGAAGACAGAGATGAACTTAATAAACAGAAAAGAAAAAGTGACAGGTGGACAGAACCAAGACAGCAAAAAGAATCCATCCCTAGAGAAGACATTTTTGACCTTGGCAGGATGGATCTTAATCTCTCAGTGGAAACCCTATCAGATTTAAGTGAATTTACGAATGTAACGGACATTGACATTATGGGGGAATTTAGCAACTTCTCAACAAATCTTGATTCTCAATTAATGAAAAAGACAGAAACTGTCCCAGAGAAGTTGGACAACCCAGAACCTAAACCCATGGAGGAAGCAGGCAAAGAGACAGAATTAACGCCTTCGGTTTGGAAAAGAATTCGGCATGCTCTGGGTTTGAGGAAACCTGAAAAATTGAAGAAAAACAGCAACACATATGAAGTAACAAACTAAAAAAAGTTCTCTTCTTAACTAAATTTAAAAAATGTAAAGGTCACCTTCAAACCTCAAAATATATCCGACATTTCAGAAAAAAAGGGCGGCACGGTGATGCAGCGTTTAACACTGTATCTGCACAGAGAGAACGTCACAGATCTTAACTGGGCGCCTCTTTCTGTGTGGAGTTTGTATGTTCTCCCCGTGCTTGAGTGGGTTTTCTCCAGGTGCTCTGGTTCCCCCCCACACTCCCCAAAAACATATATGTTAGGTTAATTGGCTAATGTAAATTGTCCCCAATTGTGTACTGATTCCAGGAAACAGCTAAATTGTTCAGTCTGTCATTGCTCCTCCATAGGAAATGTAAAGAAGGAATTTAAGCTTCACCTCACACCTGGAACATTTGCAAACTGACCTGAAAAATCAGGATATGGTCACCACCATTCTCAACATATCTTGATTCTGAATTAATTAAAAAGACAGAAACTATCCCAGAGAAGTTGGACAACCCAAATACTAAACCCATGGAGGAAGCACGCAAAGAGGCAGAATGAATGCCTTCGGTTTGGGAAAAAAAAAGGTTGAGCACGCTGTGGGTTTAAGGAAACCAGAAAAATGGTACAAAAACAAGAAGTTCCCATCTTAACAAAGTTCAACAATCTCACTTTCAAACCTCAAAATATATCCGACATTTCAGAAAAAAAAAGGGCGGCACGGTGATACAGCGTTTAACACTGAATCTGCACAGAGAGAACGTCACAGATCTTAACTGGGCGCCTCTTTCTGTGTGGAGTTTGCATGTTCTCCCCGTGCTTGACCCTGAAAAACATATAGGGAGTATATTAGTTTTTATAGTATATATTACATGTTTAATAATTTACAAACTAAAATCCCTTGGAACGCCCCCCCCAAGCTGCCTTAACGTGATGAATTATACGGGGAACCCCTAAATGGGCACCAACCACACAGTTCTAAAGCATCATTATCTACATTAAAACCCAGCAGCGTGACTGCTGCCCGTGTGTCGAAGCAGCACATGCAACTGCAGATCTCCACTGCGATATTGCATTTTAATTGGACTCAGTGGGACATCTTGTCAATCTGGAGATGAATAAGAAAAAGATAGCGGCTCTGTGTTTTAAACAACAGATACCACATCTACAACTTTTAATTTGAATTAACTTCTGAGTTGCAATATATGAGTTGCGATTGTTAAGGAGGCAAAGAAAATGACCCAAGGGTCAGTTTCACTGCAGTCGTTATGGTGAATCATGCTGGAGAAAATCACTTATATCTGAGCATTCAGGAGGTTTAACTATGACATAACTGAACTGGAAATATTTAAACATGGGCTTCAGACCTGCTGTGAGAGAAACTAAAGAGAAAATAGGTGCTTTGTTTCAAAGTTTAGAAAAATAAAACAAGATAAATTCATAAAACTGTTTGTCTTGATAGATTATTATAGTCATAATCCTCAATTCTGCTGGCCAGTCTACTGTAAGAATACTGCATATTGATAGAGATTAATATAGATCTATCCATCTAGATCTATCCATCCAGATCTATCCATCCAGATCTATCCATCCAGATCTATCCATCCAGATCTATCCATCCAGATCTATCCAACTAGATCTATCCATCCAGATCTATCCATCCAGATCTATCCATCTAGATCTATCCATCCAGATCTATCCATCTAGATCTATCATCCAGATCTATCCATCCAGATCTATCTATCTAGATATATCCATCCAGATCTATCCATCTAAATCTATCCATCCAGATCTATCCATCCAGATCTATCCATCCAGATCTATCCAGCTAGATCTATCCATCCAGATCTATCCATCCAAATCTATCCATCTAGATCTATCCATCCAGATCTATCCATCTAGATCTATCATCCAGATCTATCCATCCAGATCTATCCATCTAGATCTATCCATCCAGATCTATCCATCTAGATCTATCCATCCAGATCTATCCATCCAGATCTATCCATCCAGATCTATCCATCCAGATCTATGCATCCAGATCTATCCATCCAGATCTATCCAACTAGATCTATCCATCCAGATCTATCCATCCAGATCTATCCATCTAGATCTATCCATCCAGATCTATCCATCCAGATCTATCCATCCAGATCTATCCATCCAGATCTATCCATCCAGATCTATCCAACTAGATCTATCCATCCAGATCTATCCATCTAGATCTATCATCCAGATCTATCCATCCAGATCTATCCATCTAGATCTATCCATCCAGATCTATCCATCTAGATCTATCCATCCAGATCTATCTATCCAGATCTATCCATCCAGATCTATCCATCCAGATCTATGCATCCAGATCTATCCATCCAGATCTATCCAACTAGATCTATCCATCCAGATCTATCCATCCAGATCTATCCATCTAGATCTATCCATCCAGATCTATCCATCCAGATCTATGCATCCAGATCTATCCATCCAGATCTATCCATCCATATCTATCCATCCAGATCTATCCATCTAGATCTATCCATCCAGATCTATCCATCTAGATCTATCCATCCAGATCTATGCATCCAGATCTATCCATCTAGATCTATCCATCCAGATCTATCCATCTAGATCTATCCATCCAGATCTATGCATCCAGATCTATCCAACTAGATCTATCCATCCAGATCTATCCATCCATATCTATCCATCCAGATCTGTCCATCTAGATCTATCCATCCAGATCTATCCATCTAGATCTATCCATCCAGATCTATCCATCTAGATCTATCCATCCAGATCTATCCATCCAGATCTATCCATCCAGATCTATCAAACTAGATCTATCCATCTAGATCTATCCATCCAGATCTATCCATCTAGATCTATCCATCCAGATCTATCCATCCAGATCTATGCATCCAGATCTATCCATCCAGATCTATCCATCCAGATCTATCCATCTAGATCTATCCATCCAGATCTATCCATCTAGATCTATCCATCCAGATCTATCCATCCAGATCTATCCATCCAGATCTATCCAACTAGATCTATCCATCCAGATCTATGCATCCAGATCTATCCATCCAGATCTATCCAACTAGATCTATCCATCTAGATCTATGCATCCAGATCTATCCATCTAGATCTATCCATCTAGATCTATCCATCCAGATCTATCCATCCAGATCTATGCATCCAGATCTATCCATCCAGATCTATCCATCCATATCTATCCATCCAGATCTATCCATCTAGATCTATCCATCCAGATCTATCCATCCATATCTATCCATCCAGATCTATGCATCCAGATCTATCCATCTAGATCTATCCATCCAGATCTATCCATCTAGATCTATCCATCCAGATCTATCCATCTAGATCTATCCATCCAGATCTATCCATCCAGATCTATCCATCCAGATCTATCCATCCAGATCTATCCATCTAGATCTATCCATCTAGATCTATCCATCCATATCTATCCATCCAGATCTATGCATCCAGATCTATCATCCAGATCTATCCATCCAGATCTATCCATCTAGATCTATCCATCCAGATCTATCCATCTAGATCTATCCATCCAGATCTATCCATCCAGATCTATGCATCCAGATCTATCCATCTAGATCTATCCATCCAGATCTATGCATCCAGATCTATGCATCCAGATCTATCCATCTAGATCTATCCATCCAGATCTATCCATCTAGATCTATCCATCCAGATCTATCCATCCAGATCTATGCATCCAGATCTATCATCCAGATCTATCCATCCAGATCTATCCATCTAGATCTATCCATCTAGATCTATCCATCCAGATCTATCCATCTAGATCTATCCATCCAGATCTATCCATCTATCTCTCTCCACTGCTCAAAAAAATAAAGGGAACACTTAAACAACACAATATAACTCCAAGTAAATCAAACTTCTGTGAAATCAAACTGTCCACTTAGGAAGCAACACTGATTGACAATCAATTTCACATCTTGTTGTTCAAATGGAAAAGACAACAGGGGGAAATCTTTGGTGATTATCAAGACACTCAATAAAGAAGTGGTTCTGCAGGTGGGGACCAGAGACCACTTCTCAGTACCGATGCTTTCTGGCTGATGTTTTGGTCACTTTTGAATGTTGGTGATGCTTTCACACTCGTGGTAGCATGAGACGGACTCTACAACCCACACAAGTGTCTCAGGTGGTGCAGCTCATCCAGGATGGCACATCAATGGAAGCTGTGGCAAGAAGGTTTGCTGTGTCTGTCAGCGTAGTGTCCAGAGCCTGGAGGTGCTACCAGGAGACAGACCAGTACACCAGGAGACGTGGAGGAGGCTGTAGGAGGGCAACAACCCAGCAGCAGGACCGCTACCTCCACCTTTGTTCAAGGAGGAACAGGAGGAGCACTGCCAGAGCCCTGCAAAATGACCTCCAGCATAAATGATTAGAAACCGACTCCATGAAGATGGTATGAGGGCCTGACATCCACAAATGGGGGTTGTGCTCACAGCCCAACACCGTGCAGGACGCTTGGCATTTGCCAGAGAACACCAGGATTGGTAAATTCACCACTGGTGCCCTGTGATCTTCACAGATGAAAGCAGGTTCACATTAAGCACATGTGACAGATGTGACAGAGTCTGGAGACACCGTGGAGAGCGATCTGCTGCATGCAACATCCTTCAGCAAGACCGGTTTGGCAGTGGGTCAGCAATAGTGTGGGTGACATTTCTTTGGAGGGCCACACGACCCTCCACGTGCTCGCCAGAGGTAGCCTGACTGCTATTAGGTACCAAGATGAGATCCTCAGACCCCTTGTGAGACCATATGCTGGTGTGGTTGGTCCTGGGTTCCTTCTAATGCAGGACAATGCTAGACCTCATGTGGCTGGAGTGTGTCAGCAGTTCCTGCAAGATGAAGACATTGAAGCTATGGACTGGCCCGCCCGTTCCCCAGACCTGAATCTTATTGAGAACATCTGGGACATCATGTCTCCATCCACTAACATCACGTTGCACCACAGACTGTCCAGGAGTTGGTGGATGCTTTAGTCCAGGTCTGAGAGGAGATCCCTCAGGAGACCATCCGCCGTCTCATCAGGAGCATGTCCAGGAGTTGTAGGGAGGTCATACAGCCACGTGGAGGTCACACACAATACTGAGCCTCATTTTGACTTGTTTTAAGGACATTACATCAAAGTTGGATCAGCCTCTAGTGTGTTTTTCCACTTTAATTTTGTGTGTGACTCCAAATCCAGGCCTCCATTGGTTCATAAATTTTATTTCCATTGATGATTTTTGTGTGATTTTGTTGTCAGCACATTCAACTTTGTACAGAACAAAGTATTCAATGAGAATATTTCATTCATTCAGATCTAGGATGTTATTTGAGTGTTCCTTTTATTTTATTGAGGAGTGTATCTGCCTTATATATATATGCCTTTTACAAATATTACACTAGAATTTAAGTCTCAAGTTTGAAGTATGAAAAGTTTGTACATGTATTTAATTACCCCTACTGATGACCCTACTGCAGTACGAGTAAATAAATGATTAATGCATTTTTAGCTTCAATTACTTGATTTTTTTATGTATATACGTGAGGTTCGAAGTTGCATTGAATACAAGCATTTTAGCATTACAAAAGAATCTAAATCTTTTTACAGATTACGAAACTAAATGTAATCTTTGTAATGCTAGCAATAGGTTAAGTAAATTGGTTTGAGTTTAGAAATTTGGCTGCAAAGATCTCAATATTGTTGAGTTATTGTAAATAGCAAACGTTTATTCATGTTTTAATTAAGACTATATTATTATTATTATGTTGGTCCAGTGTTTGCAAAAATGTTATTTTGACTGTGAGCTGTAAAGAAATACTACACTTATACCAAATAAAGGCGAATGACAGCTTCCAAAGCAGAATTTTGGTGCCAGCATTAAAAAGGGAAAACTATTTTTTAACTGGCAATATTCACTCTAAGTATCTTATAAATAGAAGTTGGAGCATTATTTTTTTTACATTTGTAAAATTTCTGATCAGTTAAAATATAAATTTTTATTCCTTGAATAATGTGGACTAGAATATTCAAGAAAATCAAAGCAAATAGTTTGAGTTCTTGACCTGGGGTCCAGTTTAAAATCCAGAACTAGAGGCTTTTTTTGAATTGGGTGTATGCCCGTTGTAAATCACAGTTATTAATGAGGGCATATGAGCAGCCCTTTGCCTCTGAGATATTGCACACATATTACAATGAGGGTGGCATTTCATTGCATGGTGCAGCTCCATCAAGAAGAGAAAGAAATTCTAACAAGCATAACAAAAACTTGGACTTTCTATCAAAGACAGTACCATACCTTGGTTCTGATGCACAAACAAAAACAGAAACACCTTGCACTCATGGCAGTGTGTTGCATCAGCAACTAGCCACAGGCACCACTAATATACTCAACTGTTGCATCTTGTTTATTGCATGTCTGCACAGACATGGAACCAGAGTCTCTGCATTGGCAGCACCGATGAAGAACTATGCAAACAGTCCTTAGGAGATGACTCTAAAACAGCCTTTAAATAATGAACTTTTGTCAGTGTGAAATGTTTTTTTTATTTTTTATTTAGGGCCTCCATAGCGGTATCTCACAATTTTTATCTATTTAACATATAAAGTTGTTCTAAATCAAGGACGAATATCAAATTCTACTAATTTATTTCCTGAACTGTATGAATTTTTGAACCACCAGGTAAACCTGTTTAACATATTTGATCAAGTAGTTCACTTATATTTGATGAGGATGACAGTAAATAATAATTAGTGCTCATCTTATTTTTATTTTTTATCAGCAGAGTAAAAAAGGCAGAAGCTGGCTTATCAGTGTGACTCTGTGTTTAAATATGTATGGAAAGATGTAAAGAATGAAATGATCCGTTTACATTTCAGTAGTTCTAGTCTACAACCTCACTAAGTCACATGAGTCATGTCTCTATAAAAATCTCTTTATTCATATTGTGCAAGGAACCCGTTACAAGCTCTTGCAGATTAGGTTTTAGACGATATTATTATTGACAAATTCTATTTGTATATTTAACGCATTGCATAGTCATCTGCAGAAATACTCAGATGACTTTCAATAAAAATAAAAAAAACTATTAATCCAAAAGTCGTTGAGTAAAACTGAGATGGTCAAGAAAAGTCTGTTGTGGAGAGTTAAATCTGTTCTGCTATCATCTGGAGCAAAATTAAAGCTGGCGACTTAAAATAAGCTCGACAAGCTGATAGAGAAGGTTGGATCTGCTTTGGGAAACCTGTATGAGTTACAACATTTAATTTCCCTTAGGGATTACTAAGGTATTTTCTAATTGAATTTAACATACCGTATTTTCCGCACTATGAGGCGCACTTAAAAACCTTTAATTTTTTCAAAAAATGACAGTGCGCCTTGTAATCCGGAGCGCCTTATATATGGATCAGTTGGTTAATTGGTTGATCCATACTGGTTGTACACGGCGCTCTGTCAAAATGTTTCAGTACGACTGGTAAACTACAAAGCCGCACCGCTTGCAGCATTACGGCTACCATGAGAGTGAATGGAGTTATCAGAACGCTGGTTTGTAGTGTATTAATAAAGTTTGACTGACTGTTTTGTTGACATTCTCTTTAGCACAGCTCCATCTAGTGGATGCATAACGCAACCCCAGTCAAACGTTTGACTGCAGTAGCTTCTATTCTATGCGCCTTATAATCCGGTGCGCCTTATATATGAAAACAGTTCTAAAATAGGCCATTCATTGAAGGTGCGCCTTATAATCCGGTGCGCCTTATAATCCGGTGCGCCTTATATATGAAAAAAGTTCTAAAATAGGCCATTCATTGAAGGTGCGCCTTATAGTCCGGTGCGCCTTATAGTGCGGAAAATACGGTAATCAAATTTTCAGTTCAAGGGGAAAGGTATTAATCGACATATGTAGGTTTTTAAATGAAAATTTATATCTGATCATTTCAATGTAGTTGGAAATTCATACATCAAATAAATAATTGGTCTGTAAATGTCATAATTTCTAAAAATCAAATAAGAAAATAATTCATTAAAACTGGTCATGTTAAAAGCATCTATTATTATTTATAGATTTGTTATTTCAAAATCCCAAATGTTTTTATCCGTCAATCTTGCTCGTGAAACTCAGTAGGCGTGGCCAACATTGCTATACTCAAGGTGATTGGTCAGTAGTTGTGTTGCAGAAATAAATGTTGCATTAATTGGGTGATTTTAACACAGAATGAATTCAAAAATGTATGATTTTATTATATTGTTAATTAAATAGATATTTCTATATATTTAATTTATGAATTACTATTTTAGTATTAATGCATCAATAAACATTTATTTAATGAATTATTTGTTGGACAGTGGCACTTTTGGCCTTGGAAAAAAGACAACATGAAGAAGAGAGGTCAAACAAAGGAAAAATTTTAAAAACAATGACGAAAAAAGAAAACAAATCATGCATATATACACCATACAGCATTTTGTGCATATGGTGGTATGTTGAGCATTGTGGGCAGGTTTAAGAGCAAGTCTTACAACTTTATCTGAGCTCACAAGTAGCAAAATATTCATTCTATTTGGTTTATTGATTTAATTAATAAATGCCATTTTCATTTTATACATTTATAGATGTTTTTGTTATCTTATATTTCACCACCTACTAATGGTACCAACTCTAAAATTGTACATGTTTCACATCTGTATACACATATAAAGAAAAGAAACGTATGCAATAAATGTCTCATTAAAGGAAGAAAACTTTCCAGGCCTTTTCTGAGCATCTATTTATTATAGAGTTTCTTTCTGTTGGAATAATTGAATAAAGATTTGTCTTATAGTTTCTCCTATTTTTTAACATAACTATTTGATCTTATAATCATTCAAGATGTATGTGAGTAAATGATCTGATGAGTTGTCTGCAGGCAAAGATCATAAATGGAGCTGAGCTAGCAGAGAAGGAAGCAGTCCAGTTGAGGAGGTCATAAAGATGAAGGCTGAGTGCACTGAACAAAAGGGCAACTGACCCTGGAAGCTGAAAGAGGACTGTGGGAATGTGTTTTTAATGGATAAAGATGTTTATGACTTGTTTACGGTGCAGCTGTTGTTTTCCCATCCTTTAGAGATTAATGTTTTTGTAAACTAGGGACCCCCAAAGATAATAAAAAGAGGAAGCGGTTGGATGGGTTTCAGAGCGGTTGGGAGACTTGTAACTGAACACATCTCTGACCGTTCTCCTCGTGCGAGTAAAATAACTAATACTTTGTCTCTCTCTCTTCTTTTTAAGTATTGTAGGTTGTTTAAACCTGACATTAATTTGGTCCTTTCGAGCCGGATTCCAACTACGCCTGATGGTTCCAGCGGGTCGGTAGACTCCAGGAAAAGACCGTGCGCACGGCTGTCTTCATCAGGAAGACACACAGACCCTTTGAGGGACTGGATTTCGGCCTGCCCGCTGGAGTCTGACGGCTGACGCAACTCTGAGAGAGAGGAGAAGACAAAGTGGTGAGTTGAATCTGGATTTAAAACAAAAGTGTGACGAATGACTGGGGGTCATTGTGTGAAGTAAACAAACCCTGTGAATCCTAGGCCCTGACAGGTAACAGCAGTGCGCCGGAGTTCTGCTTAAAGTATTAGTGAAAATACTGAAACTTCCGAGGTTATAGGGGACGACAGAGTCCTCTTAAGTATTAAGAAAGTAATACTAAAATTCCGTGTTTCCAGAACGGCGGAGTCTACGTTTAAGTATTTTAAACAACAAAAAATACTAAGAAAAATACGCGTTTAAATGTGAATTTGAGAAATGAATGGAGGATTTAAACCACTAGGTTTTGCCTCATACCAAAGCAGTAGGATTGTAAGTGACTAACTTTTGTGGAAGCAAAGGCAAGAATTCTCCACTCGAAAGAGTTGAAGTAAGAATTACCACAAACGGAAATTTTTCTGTCACCCTACTGAGCAGAATAATCCAGCATTTAGAATACCCTAGGTATTTATATACTGGACCAAATTAAAATAAAAAATAAAAAAAACATGGGAAAAGGGGCGAGTAAAAATAAATTGAAAAACGAACTACAATGCAAAGATTGGAAGTTCATAGAAGCACAAGATCCGAGTAAATTAAAATATTTAGATAAATGGATAACCACATATCATTATGACGGTCATTTAAACTCTAAAAAATTAGTCAATCTACAGGATGCAATAATTGAAAAAACAAAGCATGACCCAAGAAAAATGGAAAAAGAAGGTTATGAGGATGTAGATTATTGGTTAAAAGTAGCTAAAAGGAGAGAGGAAGGAGTAAAGAAGCATAAGGAGGAAGAGAAAGAAAAGGGAGAAGAAAATTGTAGGAAACAATTATTGTTTCATAGAGCAGAAAAAGTAATGAAGGATAAAAAACAAAAAAAGATAGTCAACACCTTTTTCCAGCAAGAAGAGCAGATTTATTATCAAAGCAACAGAAGAAGAGGAAGATTTAGAGGCAGAGGACAAAACCGCAGGTGTCAAAGAGGAGGAGTGAGCAGAGGAAATTACAGACAATACACCTCAGGGTGCTGGTGTTGTGGGACAGAAGGACATCTGGTCAGAGATTGTCCTGAAAGGAGAAATAATGATTCAGCATGACTAGGACAGATAACAAGTGAAATTGTTCCTAGTACCTCAGACACTGATGAAAACAAAAAACCAAAAACACAGGGGCAGGAGGTCTTCCTAAATTTCTAGGACCTTCTCTCCCTAGATAGCATAAAACCTGAAGTTAACTTACTGTTGAATGGAAAATTAATTACTTTTCTTTGTGATACCAGAGCATGCAGGACCACCTGTAGAGAAACAATCCCAAATTCCAGACTTAGTGATCAGCAAATAACAGTAAGGTCAGCTAGTGGGAAATTGACACGAGTCTGTGAGTCTGAACCAGTTTGGATAAGAGATCCCAATGGACAGTCATGTCAGCTATCTATTCTAATGTTCCCTGAGTGTCTGGTGAATCTATTGGGACGAGATGGATTATTACATCTGGGGTTAGCATTAATTCCAACCTCAGAAGGACATATTGTAGTAAAGAGAAAAGCAGAACTCAGCCAAGGAGATTATTTCGTGTTAAAAGGAGTGGGACCATCTTATTACCACTAGATGTTCCAAATAAGCCACCCCTAGACGTAGGGACAGCTTTATTAACAGAAGGAAGAAATGTCATAACTCGACTACAAGATCAGATGACACCAGATGATCTACATATTACCATGTGGTATAAAAATACTCCTGGACTAGATAAAACTTATGAAGAAGCATTAACTAAAGTAACCCCTATTAAAGTCATGGTAACTTATGTTTATACAGAAAGGAAGAGTACCTCAGTTGCTGAAGTAGTGTTAGAGGAAGACACTAGGAAGCTCTGCAAAATGTAGACACCTCCACACATCTTTATTCAAGGATAAAGAACTCAAGTGGCAGGATATGAGAAGAATAGTGCAGAGGGTAAAAGATGCTACAGACTGGTTTGCAACAACAATGAATACAGAAATTAGTGCATCCACAGGATTAACTAGAAAGTTATTATTTTGGACAGTGACAGTGCAGGAAGGGAAACATTTGCATACAAAACAACAATGAGAAATATTCCTTACTGAACAGGAGGAACAGTTCTTGAATGAAGTCCCTGATAAATTATGGTCAACAGACCCTACAGATGTGGGTTTAGTAAAAGGAGCATTACCTTCAAATTAGAGCAAAAACAGAATACAGGCCCAGAGTAAAACAATACCCTTTGAAATATGATGCACGTGAAGGAATAAAACCAGTAATAAAGGATTTAATAACTGCAGGGGTGATAATAAAATGTGAGGATTCACCATGTAACACCCCAGACATTAAGGACATCCTTCAATCAAACAAGGTGTGAAAATTTTGACAGGTGGGCGGGACTTCCTGTGACGTAACCGGATATCATCATTAACCGGAAGTTGTCATTACAAGGAAGCGAATCTTTCTAATTCTATGTTTTTAGATGTTTTTTACATCTAAAAACAAAACATGTAGTTTCTCCACTTTAAAAGGTCACTCAATTTAATGCAGGCACATCACACGAAATTCTGATAAGAAGAGAGAACCTGACAGAATGTAAATTCATTTTGTTTTAACACAGGGGGTTATTTAGATGCTATTTAGAAAAGAAGGATGAATTGGCTTCTGTTGTAGAGATTATCTAAAACAGAGAAACCAATGAACTGAAAAAAATTGTTATGAGTGCTCAGCATCCTGTTTCCAAATTAGAAATGGATTCTACAACTAAAAGACTTTGTTTGGAATCATGAGAGACTCCATTTGGTAAAATGGATGATAATTTTACTTACCTTAAGCTTTTCTTTTTTTCATCTTAGAGCAATAGTTATTGATGATTTAGAGAAAACAGTTTTCTCCTCATTCCACGTGGGAGCCAGAGGTTGTAACCAGTATGTCTATGTAAAACGTAACAAGAAACTGAAAAAATAAAAAATAAAGGTTATAAAATCCTCAGACATGTCACTGTTTATTGAATTAAAGCAGACAACTTGTGTCAGACAGTCTTCACACCAACTGTAGTCACAAAGTAATCAAGAGGAAAATAGCATTTCCTGGCTATAAGTCTGGAGCATTGTCTGATAATACACATCCACTGTTTAATGTCGGAAAATATTTCAGGAAACGAAGAAGGTGAACATTCTGCTTCTATCAAAAGATACAACACAATCTTCAGTAGTAAGTATTCATCTTTAAGAATTATTTAAGTGCTTGTGAATGCTCGTTGGATAATAATAATGTTTAACTTATATTCTTTAGTACCCACGAGTGATGAGCTGGATGGTATCGTTTTTACACAGTCTGACTATGGTAATTATTAACTGCAACAACAACATCTGGTTTAGTCAACTGGTGAATGCTATTTTGTGATTTAAAAAATAAATGAGATAAATTCTACTTACAGATTTAACAAGAGACGTATTCCTGAACGTTGGAGAAGTCAGCGTTTGTAACCGTCTGCCTCCGAAAAAATCAAAGTTAAGACGGAAACTTGTCTTTAAAAAAGACAATCTGATCCCAGCGAAACATGAAATAGAGGGCGAAGCCATTCATGTACCACAGTCACCTGACCGTGCACCGGAAAAATTAACAGCTCCGGAAGAGGAGAGTAAGTAAAAAATAAATATATATATATATATATTTCTAAGCATATGTTTTCACAGGTCTATGCAATATTGCAGACTTGTTTTAACCCCTGATAAAATATTTTACAAATATATCGAATGATTTAATCCAGAACCCAAGCCTGGATAACATTCAGCAGAACTGTAGCAGTTCAGTGCAGGAAGAGTTGGAACCACCCGGAACCGTTCAAATACCCCGTGTACGGAGTAAGTTATAGTTATATTCAAATCTTCACAGAAACAAGATTTGTTTTTTTTCAAAAGACCTGCATTGTAAGGTAACTTTATTTTGTTTCACAGAATATCTTAAATTGAGGAAAAGACGGCGACTCTGTGCTCTTTATACCAGGGCGAGGCTTGTTAAAGGTTTATTGAATGGTAAGTTTAATTCTTCTTATACTCATTTACCTACTGAATTAATTAGCATATTTCATTAATTTATTTTTTTTCTTTATCTTTCCAGAGGCAACGTTGATGGTAGAGCAGATTTCATCGAGACCTGGACAGCAACAGCGCAGACAGAGAGTTCCCCTATCCTTACGTGACCGTTGTAATAAAGCATCATGTTTAACGCTTCTGGCTGCATGTCAGACATTGTTACTGAAACATTGCGCTGATATCAAGGTAATTTAAACTGATCCCTGGGTTTTCTTCTTCTTCTTCTGATGTTAATATGAAAAAGGATATACGTTATTCCAATCAGCAATCAGAATCAGAATCAGAATCAGAATCAGAAAAGCTTTATTGCCAAGTACGTTTTTGGACATACAAGGAATTTGTTTTGGCGTAGTCGGTGCAATACAATACAAATTAAACAGTATAAACATATCTACAATATAATATAAATATATGTGCACAGTTTTAAGTGAGTGAGAGTAAATATAGAGCAGTATAAGATGCAAGAGCAATACAACAGTGCAGGTGATCATTGTGCAAGTAAAGCAGGAGTCCAAGCTGAGCGTTAATGTAACTCATAGAGTTACAGGTTACAGGTGTCCTGTCAGCCAAAAAGGGGGGGTGTGGGTGAAAGGGACAGTGTCAGGGTGGTTTCCGGGCTTTGTTAACCAGGCTGGTGGCAGATGGGAAAAAACTGTTCTTGTGGCGTGAGGTTTTGGTCCGGATGGACCGCAGCCTCCTGCCAGAGGGGAGAGTTTCAAAGAGTCTGTGACCAGGGTGGGAGGGATCAGCCAGAATCTTCCCTGCCCGCTTCAGGGTCCTGGAGGTGTACAGTTCCTGGAGCGACAGTAGACTGCAGCCAATCACCTTCTCAGCAGACCGAATGACACGCTGCAGCCTGCCCTTATCCTTGGCTGTAGCAGCGGCGTACCAGATGGTGATGGAGGAGGTGAGGATGGACTCAATGATGGCTGTGTAGAAGTGCACCATCATAGTCTTTGGCAGGTTGAATTTCTTCAGCTGCCGCAGGAAGAACATCCTCTGCTGGGCTTTCTTGATGAGGGAGCTGATGTTTGGCTCCCACTTGAGATCCTGGGAGATGATGGTTCCCAGGAAGCGGAAAGATTCCACAGTGTCAATTGTGGAGTCACAGAGGGTGATGGGGGCAGGTGGGGCTGGGTTCTGCCTGAAGTTCACAACCATCTCCACTGTCTTTAGAGCGTTGAGCTCAAGGTTGTTCTGGCTGCACCAGTCCAACAGATGGTCCACCTCCCATCTGTACGCGGACTCGTCACCATCAGAGATGAGTCCGATCAGGGTGGTGTCGTCCGCAAACTTCAGAAGCTTGACAGACTGGTGACTGGAGGTGCAGCTGTTGGTGTACAGGGAGAAGAGCAGAGGAGAGAGAACACAGCCTTGGGGGGAACCGGTGCTGATGGTCAGGGAGTCAGAGACGTGCTTCCCCAGCCTCACGCGCTGCTTCCTGTCAGACAGGAAGTCAGTGATCCACCTGCAGGTGGAGTCGGGCACACTCAGCTGGGAGAGCTTCTCCTGTAGCAGAACTGGGACGATGGTGTTGAAGGCAGAGCTGAAATCCACAAACAGGTTCCTGGCATAGGTTCCTGTGGAGTCCAGGTGCCGGAGGATGAAGTGAAGGGCTAGGTTGACTGCATCATCTACAGACCTGTTGGCTCTGTAGGCAAACTGCAGGGGGTCCAGGAGGGGGTCGGTGATGTCTTTTAGGTGTGAGAGCACAAGGTGCTCAAAGGACTTCATCACCACAGAGGTCAGGGCGACGGGTCTGAAGTCATTAAGCCCTGTGGTCCTTGGCTTCTTGGGAACAGGGACGATGGTGGAGCAAGCAGGATAAACCACACGTGTGTAAAATGCCGTATTTGTGGTGGGAATATACCTCCTGATTTAGATGTGACATGCGATGGTCATCTGTGTTACATTCAAACCGCCCAAGCCTGTAATCAGTTAGATGATAAACTGGTTTTTTATGATTTTGAATGCTTCATTGACGAGAACGGTGTGCACATCCCCTTTCTGGTCTGTGTTAAAACGCTGAAAGGTGAGGAATGGCATGCTTATGGATTGAATTGCACCCAAAAATTACTTCTTCATTTCAGGAGACCGATGTACAGAGGCTTTACCTTAATAGCTCATAACGCACGTGGGTATGACATCTACCTGATTATCACAGCTATGCTGCAGTTAGGTATTAAACCTCATCTCATCATGTTAGGAAGTAAACTTCTCTGTTTAACCGACCCTGATTACAGGTTAAAATACATTGATAGCCTGTCCTTCATGTGTATGAAGCTTAGTGCGATGCCAAAAGTATTAGGTTTTAGTGATAAGACCAAATGTTTTTTTCCCCACCTATTCTCCTCTAAACAACATCTCCAGTATGTGGGGTCTTTTCCTCCTCCATCCTCCTACGCTGTAGAACGCATGAGTCTTCAAGAACAACAGGTGTTTAACAGCTGGTACAGAGAAGCGAGCAAAGGGGTCTTTGACTTTGAGAAGGAAGCTCTTTGTTATTGTAAAAATTATGTGGACGTTCTTTATCAAGGTTGTGTTAAATTCAGGGATGAGTTCTTTAAGGAGACAAGTGTGGATCCAATTAGACGCAGGCAAAATCGAGGTGAACCCTGCCAAAAGACAGGTAGCGAAACTGTGCTTAAACAGCTTTTGGGGAAAGTTTGCACAGCGAAGTGATCTGTCTCAGACCACAGTCATCACTAACCCTGATGAGTTTTTCAGCTTCATGTTCTCGAGTAAATACAGGGTTAACTATTTTCATTTCTTCAACCCTGAAATGTGTGTAGTGCAGTGGAACTACAGCAAACGTGTCATCTCTCCCCCAAGCAAGGTAAACAATGTGTTTATTGCTGCATTCACCACCGCTTATGCACGTTTAAAACTTCTCAGCAGCATGGAGCAATTGCAGGACATATTGATTGACACAGACAGTTTGATTTATGTGACAAAAAGTGGTGAAACTCCTCTGGAGTTGGGGAATTATCTGGGTGATCTTACTGACGAGCTCGCAGGAGACAGCATTTCGGAGTTTGCATCAACAGGACCCAAGAGTTATGCATATCAAACCAAAAACCAGAAAAAGCTAGTGATACAACTCTGCCGTTCGATTATTAGAGCATAAGAAGAAGAAGAAAGATAAAATAAAAATGTTGCAATCTGCCAATTTACAGGAGGTTGATTTTGATCCTCGATTTAGAGCGCCTTTCTCATGTATGATAATAGGACCCAGTGGTTGTGGAAAAACCTTTTTTGTGAAAAGTGTTTTGCAGAACTGTAATCATGTCATGGATGTTGTTCCAGAAAATATTGTGTGGATTTACACATCTTTTCAACCCATGTATGCTGAATTGCAGAAGATGAATAAAAATATAAAATTTGTGGAAGGATTGCCTCATTCTTTTGAAGATGAAAACCTGTTTCCTCCTGATCAGAATCATCTGACCATTCTAGACGATGTTATCGCTCGAGCCTCAGATGATGAAAACGTGATGAAGGTCTTTACCCAGTTTCGTCACCATCGTAATATGAGTGTTATGATGTTGACTCAGAATGTTTTTCATCAAGGAAAGTTCAGTCGCACCATCAGCCAGAACGCTAATTATATGGTGTTGTTTAAGAACCCGAGAGATAAGCTGCAGCTGAACATATTGGCCCGTCAAATGTTTCCATCTCAAAAGGGTCTCTTCTTGGAGAGTTTTGAAGACGCAACGAGAGAAGCTCATGGATATTTAATCATCGATTTTACGCCTACCTGCCCAGAACATTTCAGACTGAGAACGGGGATACTTCCTCAGCAGTGGCCTGCTGTGTATGTGCCCAAAACAAAGTAAGTCATCATGTCTGCGTGTATAAAAAGGAATGTCCCATTATTCAGAGCCTTGTTTGAGGCCACCCCGCAGAAGCGCAAAGATATTCTTGCACACTGCTCTCCCGACTTTATTCAGGCTCTGTGTGAGATTGCTCTGAATATTTTAAAAGGTAACATTAAACTATCTCCATCTCAACACCGGAAATTGAAGAAGCAAAGAAAAATCATCAGATTGTTGGGTGATAAAAAAAACGGAATAAAAACTAAACAGCTGGCTATGAAAAGGCAACGAGGTGGTTTTATTCTCCACATCTTAACGGCTCTTGCTCCCTTGATAGGTGATCTAGTGGGTGGTATAATCAGGAGATAATGTCTCTCAGAACATCGCAGAAGATGCTTCTCATTTCCCCTCATCAATTCAAGCGTCTGACCCAGTCAGACACGTCCATCAGACAGACGGCGGAGGAGAATTTGGATGCTGAAATGAGAGCGATATTAAACGAGCCGGGTTTGACTTCTTATGAAAAAATCAAGAAATATGATGCACTTTTCCTGAGGTATCTCTCTCTACTCAAGCAAGGTGTGAAAGAAAAACAGCGGGTCAGTTTAATGCTGCAGCGTGACAGAGAGGTTCCTGAACATGAGCGGTCCCAAGAAAAACAAGGCCCAGGGCAGGACGAGGCCCCTAAGGATCAGGTTGTTATGGATGTACTGAAAAGCCTACCTAAACACAACCGTAAAAATGCCGAGTACATTTTGATGAAATTATCCGAAAGAAGTGAGAGTTGGACTTCGCGAGGTGAATTTGTATATAAAGGGAATGTTGTAAAGGGGTCCCACATGATTGACTTGTTGAAAAATCTCATCCTTCCGTTTAAAAAATCTGGAGCACCGCAACCCAAAGGATGGTCAGACTTTCTACATACCTTGTCAGAGGTAAACATCCCCATATCTTCAGTCAATAACCCTTATGCTCGTGAAGAATATAGACAGTTCAAAACAGGGGGTACATCTATTGAAAATGGGGGTACACCCCCCAGCGTTAAGCAGAGAAGAAAAAGAAGAAGAAGGCAGATAACTCATTCTCCCTACTGGTCGAGATCTGAGCTGGAAGATCCAAAAAATGCTGATGGGAGATCAAAAAAGTATCTTCGTAAGACGACACTACCACCCCGATGGATTACATTTTCACCATAAACCGTTATAAGAAAATGAAACATGTAGTCTATTTCTTTTATTCAATAAAATATTTATTGATTATATTTTTCAAGTCTAACTTCGTTCTCTACTTCACACACTAACATATGATGTCATTACACAAATATTAAATCATAAGAAAAAACAAACAATGGAAAAAAAAGACAATTTAAATTCCATAACAATCCAGAAACATCTCCAAAGAGCATGTTCCGTGAGTATAAAATGTACAACTTTGATTAATGACACATTTCTGATATTTTTTCACAAAGTTAGATACCATTAAATAATTCTTAATCACATCTCCGGTGTATTTCGACAACACTTGCTGAGGTGATAATCCGCACGCTCTATGACATAAATAAAAAATCGAATGGTGACCACACACAGTGGACAGAGTGTTTTGAAGCTGATTATTATGATACAATATTTTTGAGGATCTGTCTTCTATAAATGTTACGATGCTTGACGGGTAGAACTCGAAATCCGGAGAGAATCCATAAGAGTCAAAAAAGCTGGATTGACCATTTTCATCCAAAGTCAGAGCTAGCCAGTGTTCCCCCGGCATGTGTGAAGGATGTGTATTCACGATAAAGTAGGCCGGCCCTGGGAATTTATCAGCTAGCAGCGGCAGCTGGTCGCACGGCCAAACACCGCAAAACAAATCTCCCAGCAGATGATGCATCAGGCTCTCAATTTCATGATTATTCATGCCTGATTAGATTAATAATAATCCACCAGCACACGCCTCTTTGAATCAATCTCTAAAATAGAATCATAACAAGCGTAGATGATCAGCGTGGTGGTATGAGGCAACGGGTTTCTGAAGCGCATTTCCAGTCTTAAATTCCCACTGGAAACTGGAGATAGAGCATCTGTGTCCTCACCCGGGTTAAGATTAAATGCGAATAGAGAGTATCCTTGATTAAATTCCTGACGTGTTATACTCAGCGGAAGATCTTTTAGATGTCGTCCTGTAGCCGTAAACAAGTTGTAATACTCTCTCACTGAATTACCTTGGTTAAAATTTGGCTGGATGGCTTTAGCAGGAATTTGTCTGCCATCCTTACACAAAGCTAAATATTCCATATCAAAATGATTAAAGTCAAACGGATTGAGATTGCGTGTTCCTGTAAAAGCGTCATGATCCAGTAACGCAATCACCACATACTTGGGAAAGATGCCTAAGAAAAGATTCTCTTGGTTGCATACCCTTGAATTTTCAGGGATGGAATATGTTTTTACATTCACACGTGAAAGTGGATACAGAGCATTTGCTTTCATTAAAGCTGTAGTGTGACCCAGTCGTACAGCTGGAGAGACAGTAACTTTTTTGATAAAAAGAGATGCTTCTAATATCCTGAGTTTGTAAGTAGAGTCTCTTGCTGCCATGAGACAAAAGGCATCGTTGGCTCTTGTAAGTTTAATTTTAAGGTCAACAGAGTTTAAAAGAAGTCTTTCACAGAAAAATATGTCTGCATGCAGGGGGCCTAGGAGATGTACCTCCCTGGAATTTGCCGTAAAGCCTGCTCTGCTGTTAAGACCTTGGTTAGGACCGTTAGTTGTAACAATAGAGTTCAGAGCCCCTGCAGTGTCTTTATAAAAAAGACCAGAGCTAAACTGGCTTTTTAAAGAATCCTCAGAAAAGTTTAACAATGTCTCAATCATGGCTCTATATGGATGTGTAGCGCTGGATTGTGAAATCAATCGATCTCCGAGAGTGACGTCACACTGACTGAAGATGGTGTTTAACGGGTAGTTGATGAGCCCTACAGGTGCATCATCCGGCAGGTTTGTTCCATTCTCGTTAGTAATTTTCACTCTGAGATGCAACAGCGTATCGTTGAGATCTAGATACTTTTCTCCATCTCCCTGAATGAAAAACTGCCTACTTGATGCAGTGTTGAAGGACCCAGGTAATATGAATGATAACCAATCAGTCTTAGAGGTTATATATATCTCTGTTTATAAAAATAAAATTTATCTCAGGCTATGTTGTGATATCACTGGTCTGAAGTGTCTTCTTACGATGGTCTTTCCATAGACAAAATTTACAGGAACGTTTTGGTCTGATTTAATTTCTATATTGATATTTTCAATATGTCTTCTGGAGACTGGAAGGTAGTGGGCGGGGTTAAACGTCAGAGTAATCATATCACTGAAGTCGCCTTGTACTTTGACGGTCCGCAGTAAAGGTGCAAAAGTGTCGCCTACTATTTGTGGGCTGACCACGTCGCTGTAACAGTATAGGTGATAGAAACCAGCCTTTATATCCGCCGGAAAAGGAGCCAGTTTTGGTTCAGAAACATGAATCCATTCCCCTGGTTTCACGCCCATCATATAAGCCAGAGTGTTGAAGAAGCGTATTTCATACGGACCGCTTGCTTGAAATGCAAATCTCTTTTGAACTTTGCTGAATTTAATGCGGATACCCGAGTTCATTTTTTTGAAAAACATTTCCATCTCTGTCTCGAGTTGAATAACGCTGTTATAGTAGCCACTTCTGATCCTTTGCGTATTGATCTCCACATCACCAACCTTCCTCCATTCAAAGTAGGCATCATAATCCGGTAAATTATGCCATGTATGAGGGTATGAAATCTCTGCTAATGCAACCATCCATTGGCCTTCTAAATCAATATGTTGAGCTAAATTTACACGGAAACTTGAACTGGTATTATTTTTAAACACTTCCATGCTAGCATTAGATGGAAGAGTAACGTAAAAACCGTCATCCTCTGCCTTGCGTTCCATGATGTTGTATGAATCATTAGGTTTTAGTACACACCTATTTTATACGTTTCGTAGTTCATCAAACTTGATCCAACTGTTGAATTTCTCAGGCCAATTTTTCCAGCGTACAAAAACCTGTTTGACACCCTTGACGGTGCGTTGATTTAATATTTTCTCCACTTGATACATCTTGTCGTTAAATATTTTTACTTTTTGAAGTTCCTCAGCGTAAAAGGAACCCTCGATAGGTTCTCCATCCAAATCTTTGAGTTTGTATACAGGAGGAGAACGGGGTATCCGCTCATACACTGTAAACACTTCATCCGTAAAACTCTGTTCGTATTTTTTGTCAAACACTCCACGGACCTTGGATATTCTGACAAGATCCCCCTGTTTAAACATTGTCACTGAGTCCTTGCAATATCTGTTGGACTTGACATCATACAGATTCTGAAACACTTGAAAGGCATTTTCTGAGGTCACTTCAATAGGGCTCATTTTAATGCTGGAGTGGTACGTGTGGTTGTAGCTTCTGGTTAGGTTTTGCAGGACATCAACGTACCGCCGGGTGTTGTTAGCTGTAAAATATCTCCACATCCTTGTTTTTAACGTACGGTTAAACCTCTCAACCACAGAGGCTTTTGCTTCACTTGCTGTGGCAAAATGTTCAATACCGTGTTTCTCCATTAGAAGCTTAAATTTCTTGTTAAAAAATTATTTCCCTGCATCAGTCTGAAGTTTTTTTGTGACCTGACTTTCTTTAAAAACTGATTAAAAGCCTTTAGCACCTCTGCAGCAGTTTTCCTCTTCAAAACACGTACATACGCCCTCTTTGAAAAGATGTCAATGACTGTTAATAAATAATTGTAACCGTCATTTTCCTTGGCCAGAGCTTGCATGTCACAGAGATCGGCTTGGAACTGTCTCAATGGTCTGGTGACAAAAACTCTGTTTCTCGGGAACTTTATTCTTGCAGGTTTATGTAGAGTATAGGTATCTTCTCCCGATAAAAAATCTTTAACTTTTTCAACCGCTACCTTCTTCCCCGTTTCATCTTGTATAACCCTCCTCAACCTTTCTAAACCCCCTAAACTTCCAGGATTTGATGGGTTGTAATATACATTTTTCATGATCCTTCTTTCAGACATCCCAGTTTTATGCTCACTCTGACGACTACTTGTTAAATAATGAATAAAACAAATACTTGAGGGTATATTTATACTTCTTTTTTTATTTTGTACCCGTATTTAATAGAGAAACAGAAAAAAAACACATTCAGATAATAAAGATCAATTCAAACATTGCAATCTTTAAAAAAAAATAAAAAAACTGTTATATATGTATACCAGTAGAAAGCTGAGGGAGAATACAGAAAAGACAAAACAAGTCATCAATCATCTGAGATCGGATCGTAGCACTCTGAGACAGAGTTAAGCTGCTTGAGACAATCATTATCGCTCATCTTATCGTACATATCAGTGATTGCACTATGGAAGCCTTGTACCGATTTCAGTTCATATAAAACCGTCTCAGCAATCGTTTTCACTCTGAAGTCATCTGCTTGTATGCGTCGAAGTGTCAGAAGTTTCCGAATAGCAAGAAGGAGCTTGGGGTTTATGAGTCGTCGCACGATGCGTTGAAAGTTGACTTGGTAATACTCCTCCTCCAATATCTCCAGGCACTGATGCTGTCGTTGGCTCGGGTGGTTCGTAATGCACCCGTAACAGGTTTCTTTGACATAGTTCAAACAGGTTATGTTGAATAAATGAAGTATTGCTGTTTTCACCGTATTGATGAGAGCGCTTGAGATCCAGCCGTCAAGTTCATCACCCTGATTACTCTCCTCCTCCTCTGGTGAAGGCTGAGGGGCAGGTATCAAGTCTGGAGTTTGTGGGGAGGGTGAGTAGCTGATGGTTGCCTCGTCCTCCACGATCACCCTCTTGTCTTCAGGTTGGATATCTGTGTGTACAGACTCAGCCACGCATAGTGGTGAATAGAGGCCGGGTGAAGGCGGATGATATGATCTGAGGTTGTATCCTGTCGGTGTCCCTGAACTGAATAGGGACTCAAAGAGCTGCGACGATGAGGCGGCTGGTGAGTAGAGGTCTGGAGAAGGTGTTGAAGCTTTTATCATCATGATCAGGAGAGAAGACGGTCTCTTCTTGCTGGCTGTAGAGGTCCCAGTATGGTGTTTTCCCGTACGCTCCATACATTCTCAAGGTCTGCCGCCCGCCGTTATGAAGAAGAAGAGTCTGTGAGCTCGCAGTTAGACCCTGATATATAGCGCAGGAAGGTGGGAGGGTCCTCAAGAAGGGGAGTGGGTCCTCAAAAGAGGGTGGGTACTCAAAAGAGGGTGGGCTTTAGATCCACAGCAGGGAACGTCAGGATTATTTTCACTGACATAACATCAATCCAGCAGCGTGAGTTTTCGAAAAGGTTGGAAAGACACTGTCCAATTTCATTCATCTTCTCAACCCAAGCATCATACGGTAGAGCCAGCACAGTCTTGAATACACCGCAGTTCTGATTGAATGCCTCCAACACAAACAGATCTGAGGGGGTCGTCTGGTTATTCTTGCGTTTGCTTGCCTGAAAAGACCAGCGGCCATTTGCTGTGGTTTTTGACCCCCACACTGCACTAAAGAGAGGTTCTCTCGCAGCTATTTCAACATCGGAAGGACACATTCTCATCCTTTTTGCTGGTCGAGGAGAGCTTTCATCTTCATCCTCCCTTTCGTACACTGAGACTGATTCAGGGTTATCGTTAAGGTGTGGGATTGCCAGCCGTAACACAGCCCAGTCGTTGTGGGTGAGAGTACACAGAGCCAATGATCCATTAAATACCTCGTCTTGATCCAATTGATACAGGCAGAGCTCTCCTATTTCGTACATGAAAATATACCCCCAGCTACCACTCAGGCCATATGGTTCCAAAGACCACTCTTCCTGCAGAGTGTCGAACGGAGGCCTTTGTACCTTGCATAGGTAATATGTTGATTTCTTCGGGGCATCCATTTCACGGCGCGTATGCCTGTAGACGGTTACTGGGGTTTCACACAGAAGAGATGTACGTCTTAGCTGACCTGAGGCCTGTTTTTCATCCATTGTTGGTGAAGTTGAATCATCATCTGCAGAGTATGTTTTTTAATTTGTTGATTCTAGATTCGCCCCCTAATGACAAAATCCTATTAGCGCGCTTAGTTACGCCCCTTGGCCATGCCCCCCGAGACACCTCAGCAACAGCGCAGACGCGTTAATTCATTAAACAGTGGATGTGTATTATCAGACAATGCTCCAGACTTATAGCCAGGAAAGTGCTATTTTCCTCTTGATTACTTTTGACTACAGTTGGTGTGAAGACTGTCTGAGACAATACACAAGTTGTCTGCTTTAATTCAATAAACAGTGACATGTCTGAGGATTTTATAACCTTTATTTTTTATTTTTTCAGTTTCTTGTTACGTTTTACATAGACATACTGGTTACAACCTCTGGCTCCCACGTGGAATGAGGAGAAAACTGTTTTCTCTAAATCATCAATAACTATTGCTCTAAGATGAAAAAAAGAAAACCTTAAGGTAAGTAAAATTATCATCCATTTTACCAAATGGAGTCTCTCATGATTCCAAACAAAGTCTTTTAGCTGTAGAATCCATTTCTAATTTGGAAACAGGATGCTGAGCACTCATAACAATTTTTTTCAGTTCATTGGTTTCTCTGTTTTAGATCATCTCTACAACAGAAGCCAATTCATCCTTCTTTTTTAAATACAGGTCCTTCTCAAAATATTAGCATATTGTGATAAAGTTCATTATTTTCCATAATGTAATGATGAAAATTTAACATTCATATATTTTAGATTCATTGCACACTAACTGAAATATTTCAGGTCTTTTATTGTCTTAATACGGATGATTTTGGCATACAGCTCATGAAAACCCAAAATTCCTATCTCACAAAATTAGCATATTTCATCCGACTAATAAAAGAAAAGTGTTTTTAATACAAAAAACGTCAACCTTCAAATAATCATGTACAGTTATGCACTCAATACTTGGTCGGGAATCCTTTTGCAGAAATGACTGCTTCAATGCGGCGTGGCATGGAGGCAATCAGCCTGTGGCACTGCTGAGGTCTTATGGAGGCCCAGGATGCTTCGATAGCGGCCTTTAGCTCATCCAGAGTGTTGGGTCTTGAGTCTCTCAACGTTCTCTTCACAATATCCCACAGATTCTCTATGGGGTTCAGGTCAGGAGAGTTGGCAGGCCAATTGAGCACAGTGATACCATGGTCAGTAAACCATTTACCAGTGGTTTTGGCACTGTGAGCAGGTGCCAGGTCGTGCTGAAAAATGAAATCTTCATCTCCATAAAGCTTTTCAGCAGATGGAAGCATGAAGTGCTCCAAAATCTCCTGATAGCTAGCTGCATTGACCCTGCCCTTGATAAAACACAGTGGACCAACACCAGCAGCTGACACGGCACCCCAGACCATCACTGACTGTGGGTACTTGACACTGGACTTCTGGCATTTTGGCATTTCCTTCTCCCCAGTCTTCCTCCAGACTCTGGCACCTTGATTTCTGAATGACATGCAGAATTTGCTTTCATCCGAAAAAAGTACTTTGGACCACTGAGCAACAGTCCAGTGCTGCTTCTCTGTAGCCCAGGTCAGGCGCTTCTGCCGCTGTTTCTGGTTCAAAAGTGGCTTGACCTGGGGAATGCGGCACCTGTAGCCCATTTCCTGCACACGCCTGTGCACGGTGGCTCTGGATGTTTCTAATCCAGACTCAGTCCACTGCTTCCGCAGGTCCCCCAAGGTCTGGAATCGGCCCTTCTCCACAATCTTCCTCAGGATCCGGTCACCTCTTCTCGTTGTGGAGCGTTTTCTGCCACACTTTTTCCTTCCCACAGACTTCCCACTGAGGTGCCTTGATACAGCACTCTGGGAACAGCCTATTCGTTCAGAAATGTCTTTCTGTGTCTTACCCTCTTGCTTGAGGGTGTCAATAGTGGCCTTCTGGACAGCAGTCAGGTCGGCAGTCTTACCCATGATTGGGGTTTTGAGTGATGAACCAGGCTGGGAGTTTTAAAGGTCTCAGGAATCTTTTGCAGGTGTTTAGAGTTAACTTGTTGATTCAGATGATTAGGTTCATAGCTCGTTTAGAGACCCTTTTAACGATATGCTAATTTTGTGAGATAGGAATTTTGGGTTTTCATGAGCTGTATGCCAAAATCATCCGTATTAAGACAATAAAAGACCTGAAATATTTCAGTTAGTGTGCAATGAATCTAAAATATATGAATGTTAAATTTTCATCATGACATTGTGAAAAATAATTAACTTTATCACAATATGCTAATATTTTGAGAAGGACCTGTAGCATCTAAATAACCCCCTGTGTTAAAACAAAATGAATTTACAATCTGTCAGGTTCTCTCTTCTTATCAGAATTTCGTGTCATGTGCCTGCATTAAATTGAGTGACCTTTTAAAGTGGAAAAACTACATGTTTTGTTTTTAGATGTAAAAAACATCTAAAAACATACAATTAGAAAGATTCGCTTCCTTGTAATGACAACTTCCGGTTAATGACAACATCCGATTAATGATGATATCCGGTTACGTCACAGGAAGCCCCAGCCACCGGAAGTCCCGCCCTAGGATGTCCCAGCCACCGGAAGTCCCGCCCACCTGTCAAAATTTTCACACCTCGTTTGATTGAAGGATGTCCTTAATGTCTCTCACCCCCATTTTTCCGGTTAAAAAACAAGCTCCATCAACAGGAAAGATAGTCAGTTCTGGTTTGCATTCACCTTTGAGGGACAAAGATATACTTATACCAGACTACCTCAAGGCTACTGTGAAATTCCAACTATATACTTTCAGGTAACGAGTGCAAGTATGGCCAAGTTTGACCCTCCAGGAGGTAGTCAGGGTTTATTATATGTTGATGATGTGCTACTAGCCTCTCCTGATGAGGAGACCTGTAAAAATGACACAATAGCATTATTAAAACATTTAGCAGAAGAGGGACACAAATGATGTCCTTCCTTGGACTAACTAATTATTGTAGAAACTGGGTGCCAAATTATGCAGAAATAGTAACTCCATTAAACAAACTAATGTATGAGGAAGAGTTGAAAATGACGTCTGAACTAACATGGAGTGTAGAAGCTGAAGAAGCATTTACCAACATAAAACAAGTTAAACCGTTTGTTCGGATGGTAGATTGCAAGAGACATTTTATGACTTCAGTTCTGGTTCAACAACATGGAGATAAAATGAAAATAATAGCCTATTTCTTTTCAAAACTAGATAGTGTTGCGTGTGCGCAACCATATTGTGTGAGAGCTGTAATTGCAGCCCAAAATGACAGTTGCAGTGCTACAATAGTGTTGTTTCACCTTTTAACCTTCGATGATGTCATCATTTGACAAGTGAATATTTTTCATGCCTAGAGGCAGATCAATCCCAGAAGGTTTCATTTTTCTGTGACTTTCCTTGTAGGAGCTATATCAATTTAGTGTTTTATGGCGAGAAGTCATATTTTGAGGCGTGGCCACGCCCACACGCTTTCATGTATCAAAAAGCTTTTGATAACTTTTGATCCCCAATGCCTTAAGAGTATACTGAGTGATTTTCAAGTCTCAAAGTCAAAAGCTGTAGGAGGAGTTCGCTCAGATATGCGGGTTAGAAACGGCCAAAACAGGGTCAAAATGGCAACTTCAATCCAAAATGGCCGACTTCCTGTGGGGTTTGGACCAATGCTCCAAGAGACTTTTTTGTAGGTCCTAAGAAGTGACATATGTGTACCGAATTTCACAATCCTCGGTCAAAGCATGGCTCGGGGCTGATTTTTTGAAATATTCTAGGGGGCGCTGTGGACGAATTAGGCCACGCCCACCGAATATGTCATCAGATCTTTGTGGGGGACTGGACAAGGATCAATCACATTGAATGTGATGCAGATCAGATGATCTATGTGGAAATTAGAGGCAAACGTATGGCCATGGCGTGACGTCTGAATTCGGGTCGGCGCCACGGCCACGCCCTTTTATGAAAAGACACTGTGCCTCAAACGAAGTTAGACCCACTAGTTATCTGTCTTCTGACACACTTTCAAGTTGATTGGGTCAAGAGGGTCAGAGAGGCAACTTTCCAAGTGAAAAAAGTGACTTCCTGTTCTGAGGGGGCGTGGCTTTGATGATGTCAGCATATGACCCCATAGGATTGTCGGGAACCCGAAGGTCCTCCTTGCTGGCAACTTTGGTGTGATTTGGAATTTTTTTGGGAAAGTTATTGCAATTTTTCACTTTCGGCACGAACTCCAAGTTCGTGCCCCGGCCACGCCCCCTAAACATGGCCAAAAATTCACGATTTTGATAACTTTTAATCCCCCATCCCTTAACTCCATATTGACCAAATATGAACCCGATAGCTCAAAATCCCTAGGAGGAGTTCGTTAAAGTTCGAGGTGAGTAAAAGTGAAAAACGGGCAAAAATCGGCCTTTAATCCAAAATGGCCGACTTCCTGTGCATTTTAGGACATACCCCCAAGAGACTTTTTTTTTTGGTTTTAGGAGTTCTAGCATTGTGCCGAATTTCAGATCTGTACGACTTACGGTTCGGCCTATCTCACGTTTGGGGGCGTGGCTAAGTGGTTTGGCCACGCCCACTGACGACGACATTAAGGATCACGAATTTCACGCGGGGGACCATTTTGGGTGAAGTTTGGTGAGTTTTGGGGCATGGCAAAGTCCCCATATTGCCCCGCAACGAGGCAGCGGAAAAAAGAATAAGAATTCAAGCGATTACAATAGGCCCTTGCAGTTTTCCTGCTCGGGCCTAATTATAACACTCCAAGCTTTAATTTACTTCTGGTGAAGCTTGTCTTCGTAGGCTTCATGTACTGTCATGTGAAAATGTTAGTTTCAGTGTCCATTTAGCAGGACATAAAGATAATCTGCTCTCTGTATCATGATCTAAGGGACCTCAAGGAGGTTAGACCACAGTCTTTATTTACCAAGCAAAGATAAGGCCAAAATTTTAAAGCTTTGTGTGAAAACTAAGTACACCCTTGCTGATTAGATTTAAGAGGGAAAGTTGCAGCATGGTGCTGCTAATCAAATCATCTATAACAGTAGGAGTTCTGTCAGTTTGCTGCTCTGGAGCATCCAGGTGTGTTACCACAATGCCAGGGTGAAAAGACATCAGCAATGACCTAACTGTTGCTTCTTATCAACCCAGGAAGGCTGATAAAGTCATCTCCAAACCATCTGAAGTCCATCATTCTGCTGAAGAAAAGATTTTTTCCAGGAGAAAAACATCTCAGACTGCGGCCGTCCCAGCAGATTCACCCCAAAGTCAGAGCGTGAAGCTCAGAGAAACAACCAAAAACCCAAGAGCTCCACCTCAGACTCTGCAGGCCTCAGTTAGTGGGTTAAAGATCATGACATGACAGCTAGATAAACACTGAACCAGTATGGCTGATTTGTAGGGTTGAAGGAGAAAGCCTCTTCTCTCTAACTTCTGGGACAATGTCCTCTGGACAGGTGAGACCAAAGTAGAGATGTTAGACCTTAATGGACAGAACCATGTTAGCAGAAACCAAACACAACATATCAGCACAAACATCTCAACCATAAAATGTGGTGGAGGGATGATGATTCGGGCTTCTTCTGCAGCAACAGGACCTGAGCCCCTTGCAGTCATTGAGTGGACCATGATCGCTTCTCTCTGCCAAAGTATTTAATGGTCAAATGGAAGTCCATCTGTCCAACAGCTGAAGCTTGGTCCAAACTGGGTCATCAGCAGAACAATGATCCCAAAACCCAGAAGCTAATCTGCAGAAAGAAAAGAATCAAGCGGTTGCAATAGCCTAGTCAAAGTTCAGAACTTAAACCAATTAAAATGCTGTGGTGGGACCTTCAGAGATGTGTCCAGAAAACCTCAATGAACCGAAGCAACGATGGAAAGAAGAGTGGAACAGAACTTCTCCACAATCATGTGAGGGTCCCTAACTTTTCCACGTAAAGCTTTCCCATTTTGGTTTCATCCATGTCTCATTTCTTATATTTCTTTTCAGAAAAACAACAGAAAAATGAAGACATTTGGAGCATTTTTTAAATAAATTTGTGTCCTTAAAGAATCAGAATCAGCTTCATTCTCCATGTTTTTGCACAAAATCAAGAAAACAAGGACTCTGGTTCCACTTTGCTCTCAATGAAGACATTTAAAACGTTAGGACCAAATTGTACTCAGATATCTAGTTTAACTTTATGTTTAGAACAACTACAAAAACATACGTATTCTTTAATAAATGTTCCTTATTTTTAGCGCTTAGAATCAGAATCATTGATTTTTTTTCAGTCAAGCCTCAAGTTTCTAAAGCCTGAAATAAACATTTTCTCATCAAATCCCCGACATCCAGGTCACTTCAAACTGCATCTCTGTAGGAGTCCAGACCTCAGGCGGTAATCATCACGTGAACATTTAATAATTATTATAAATCTGTTTCAGAAAAAATATGTCTTAATCTTTTAACAATTAATTCACCATCAAAAAATCGGCCAAATGCTGATTTTTATTATTTTGAAAATTGTATAGACCCAATTAAAAACATATATAAATTTCTGCTTTAAGAAAAAAAACAGAAAGAGATTAAAACCTGTACATTTAAATTTCTAGTTTTTATCTTTGCAATGACTGAAGTTATCAGCTGTGTCCCCCTGTCTTCATATGTTTGTAATTTTAATATTTTGACGGAATGTCTGAAATAAATTGTTCATTCAAATAATTAACAATTGCTGGTAATTACAGAACGTTCGAATCTAAATGTTCTCTTGATGTTCTGCTCATCTGACCTGCCAGTAGACACCAAACAAGACACATAACTCTTTGTTTCTTTGCAACAAGCTGCTGTTATCTCTGAGCCTAAAGGTTCCATATAAAACTAGTTGTTTACTAAATTGACTGTTTTTGTTGAAACAACACTGGTCCCTTTATGGTGGTTAGCAGCCTGACCTTTGACTCAGTCAGACATGAATCAGTCTGACCTTTGTTTGGTCCCAATAATTTAGAAACACAGAAACATTCTGGAAAAGGTCAGGCACTGAACTGAATCTCGAAGGACTAGTAATCCCTTAAAAGATTACTAGAAGGTGTGGCTACTTAGAAGGAATTAGAAAGTAAAGACTAGATGTAAAATGTCCAACATGGTTTGTCAGAACTTAAATCTGAATTATGAAAGTAAGTCATCTCCTGACCGCTGGACGTCAGCGGATGCATCCTGACCTGCTCTGACTGTAAACGGGCTTTGTTGATTGGAAGAAGAAAATCTGCAAATCACCACAGTGTGACAGTGATAATTAAAGTAAATCCTGAGCAGCTGAATCTTCCTTTAAACCCTACAAACCACCGATGCCAGTGTGGTGAATGAGTCGGTGATCATCTGAGTCACATGAAGACTGGAACACTGCTCTCTTCATCAGAGAAACTCCATTGACTCTGCCTGGAGGCCTTTCAACTCAGGCCTGATGATCTCAGTGAGGTGTCGCTGCGTCCGACTTGACCTCATTCTGCAGAGTCGAACTAATCAGGATGGAGGAAAGAGACGGAGTCTAATCAGAAATGACCAGAGGAAATGATCTCATGTCCAAAAATGTCAGACAGTTTATTCACAATCAGACCATTTCGGTGACGTTAATGGCAAACCTTCATCCATCTATCCATTTTCATTCCCACTTGTCCGTGCAGGTTTGGACAAAAGGCAGGGTTCAACCCGGACAGGCCACCAGTCCATTGTAAGACAATACAGGGACACAGGACCATGTCTGAGGATATTTTAGAGTAACCTATTAACCTGGCAGTGGGAGGAAGCTGGAGTACCAGGAGACACATTCCAGGGAAAGAGCATGCAAACTCCATTCCAGGATTTGAACCCAGAACCTTCTTGATGCAAGGCAACAGTGGTACTAACTGCTCCATCGTGCAGATGTTCAACTTTCAGTAGATTTTACAAAAACGTTTAGAACCATCACTGAGGCAAACCGTTTCCATTTGGGTTTTGAGCTGGACCACTGCACATTCAGAAACAGAACCCACTGGAAGAGATCTCAAAATAACAAGGTGCAGTTTTAGCAGCTGGTCAAATGATCTTCATCTATCTGATGCGGGATTGATGAGCAGAGTAGTGAAAAATGGAAAAATAAAAACAAATGATGACAAACAAGATAAAGCCAACGCCTCTAATCTGCCCAGCGAGGTGGTGACAGCGCCCTAACGACTGACCTTAGTAGAGGTCCAACCACCGTCGTTTGTTAAGGGCTGATGTACCAACAGACAAACGCTGATCCAGAGCACCGTGGTGCAACCTGACAATTAAACTCACACTGAGCCCGTCAGGATGAAGGGGGCCAAGAAAGGACAAATGATTGGACTGCAGTCTTGGTCAGTTTACTCAGAAGCGTCAAAGTTTCTTAACAGAACAGGATTGAAAATGATGACTAGGCACCACGCCTTGGACTGTGGACCATGTAACAGTTGTTGAAGAGAAAATCGAAGGCTTGTGTTTTTGCCTGACACCGCCAGGCTGCACTTGGCTTAAGTGAATAACCAGCCAGCAAATTGAAAGAAAAAACACCATAAAACATAATTTAATGTCAAAACATAAAATGGATGGCCAAGCCAACTTTATTTATAAAGCACTTTCACAACAACAGGTACTGACCAAAGTACTGAACAACAACAATGATTAAAATAAATCAACAAAACAATATAATTTCAAACAAATATAATTATTAAAAGTAGAAATAAAATCCAAGTAAGAGTAGCAGCAAAAAAATACAACAGACAGGAAAACATAACATTTAATTAAAAATCAACAACAAATATTGGCTCAAAAGCCAGAAAGATGAGATGTGTTTTCAGAACAGATTGAAAACTGGATGGTGAAGAGGCTTTTCTAATTTCCAGCGGCAAAGTGGTCCAACATTTGGGGGCTGCATCGGCGAAAGTCTGATCCCCCCTGAGCTTCCACCGTGTCCTTGGCATCTCCAGCAACAACTGATCAGCTGATCTGAGTGACCATCCATCCATCCAACCATCCATCCATCCATCCATCCATCCATCCATCCAACCATCCATCCATCCATCCATCCAACCATCCATCCAACCATCCATCCATCCAACCATCCATCCATCCATCCATCAATCCATCCAACCATCCATCCATCCATCCATCCATCCATCCATCCAACCATCCATCCATCCATCCATCCATCCATCCAACTATCCATCCAACCATCCATCCATCCATCCATCCATCCATCCATCCATCCATCCATCCATCCATCCATCCATCCATCCATCCATCCATCCATCCATCCATCCATCCAACTATCCATCCAACCATCCATCCATCCATCCATCCATCCAATGTCAGAGCTCGTCTCACACTTTTCTATTTTGTCCTAATACCATCACCTTACTGGGCTGGTATTCACAGGATAACCCTTAACAGACCAAAATATTATTTGATAAAATATTAATATTAAATATTAAATAATATTCTCAGATTCATAATCCCAACATTGGCATCCCTGGGTAGGCATTATCATGAACAGCTTGCACTGTACATAGATGTGAATGAATAAACCACAACTGCACATTATTGATGAACCAAGTGATTAGCTTAAAACCAGCTGTCACTGGTCAATATACGACTCAAAACATCAGAGTTCTAACATCAGATGTCACTGATTATATTTAAGAGAACATTATAACTCGTGACATTCCAGGAGTTCACAATTTTAGACTTTTGTCAAAATTAATAACTCCAATATCTCCGTGCTAGTAACAATCAACTCTGATGTTCTGACTCAGTCTGGTTTCTTCTGTGTAAGCATTAATTTGAGACTTGGTTTAACTTCAGTTAACCTCTCTGTCCAGACAGTTGCTGCACATCTGTATCCAGAGGCTGTGTTTTGTGTACGACCACAATCTGAAACTGAATTAACTTTGCAGTTAATTTTAGTATCTGACCTAATTTTGATGCATGTATCCATTCAGAAACTTCATAGTTTGTTTTATGTTATGAAAGAACAGGATTTATTGCTAGATTAAATCCCAAATTTAATCTTTTCCACCCTGCTATAAAGGAGGGTGAACCAAAAGCCAAATTGCAATTATTACCCTTAGGAGGTGCAGCAATTTTCTTTTTCCTTTGCATTTTAAACAAAATCCCCTTAAATGTTAAGAGTAGTGTCTAATCACTAGTTCTCCCAAAGAAAGGTAAAAAAATTAAGGCTAAAATCACAAATATCCTTAGAGAAAGGAGTAGCATTGTAACACTTAGAGCATAGTGTTGTCATAAGTCACAGGTTGAATGATCAACTTCTGTGCCCATTTTACACTCATACAAATGTTTCCAATATATGTATAGTCAGATATACATATATAGCTGGACATACATTTGTTGGATGTTGTTGCTTTTAGCAATTTCTCATAACTTTGTTGTTGTTTTGTAGTGTCTGCCAGAATGATGGAATCAAACTCCATTATGAATTAAGCAGATGTGGAGATGTAGAAAGTGGTGGTTGCTGATCTCATCCGTTTGTCTCCAGATGAGCGGGATGCTTTAAATCATGTGATGAGAGGATTCAGGAGTTGGTAAACTTCATTAAGTATCCGACTAGAGAGATTCTGATTTCAGATGTTGTTGGTAGGCTTACCTTGTTGAATTAGCAGAAATCACAACTGGAAGCTAAAAGATATCTTCAGTTACAGACTGAACATCAGATGGCCATTGAAAGAGAGAATGCTGCAAAGTTTGAGCTCTCAAAAGCCGAGGAGAGGACCAAGAAAGCTGAAGCAAAGTTAGTGGACCTGAAGGCAGACGAACTCAAGAAAGCTTCAACCCAAAGGGGGGAACAGACCCCCACCTCTCAGGTACCTGATTTGCATTTTCACTCACAGCAGCCACAGCAGGGAGCAGACTCAGACAACAGGTACTCAGCTCCTAGGTCAGAGTCTCCCCTTCCTAAATTTAATCAGTGTCCAACTTACTTCCACAGAAGTCAGATGATTTCCAGTGGTGTCCTGCCAAATCCCATTGCAGTGAACAACCACCAAGATGACCAAGTGCCGAACTCAGCGTGCACAAGTGGTCCAATTCGGTGGGAGGAGCACCCTTCTGGCCTGATCGGCACCCCTCTCCTTTCTGACTCTGTGTCGACCCCTAGGGACCAGGAGAGAAGCACATGGTTCTCAGGTGACTCAATCCAACCTGACCCACCACCACTTGCACGAGTCCATTCATTAGAAAACTCTCATTTAAATCATGAGAAGACTTGTTTTCTTCCACCATTTCATGAACCTAACCAGCATGACTTCTCAGATGGACGTGGTCCACCTTGGGAGCATGGTGTCCGTTTCAAACAGCTTGAATCCCTTGCTAAGGACATAGAAGGTTTTGATCCAGGTAGCCAGGAGTCAAATATTGAGGCTTACCTGCTTGAGGCTGAACATTGTCTTCTTGACTTGCGTTTTCCTTCTGATCGTGAGAAGCTGAGACTTATTTGGAAAACAACAGCTAAGAGTGTTCATGTGTTCATAAAAACTCTTCCTCCAGAAATTAGTGACAGTTATCCATCTCTCTGCCAGGCTCTTAGAGAGGAGTACTATGTTTACAGAGATGAAGCCGCTGCCACTATTAATGCTTTGACAGTTTTGCAAAAACAGTTTGAACCTCCCAGAGAATATTTCCACCGTTTGAAGACAGCTTATTTTCAGGGATGTTATGTTTCAGGTCTTGAAGAAGACCACACTTTTAAGTCTTTGTTTCTTCACAACCTCCATGTTAGCGTGCAGTATGAAGTGACTATGCATTGTATAACAGAGAATCTCTCCATGCAGGAGACTCGTAGATATGCTCAGCTTGTGTGGGAAACACGTGTCCATTCAGACAGAGCAGGAAAAGTTAGAGTGTTAAACATTCAAACTGAGAACAGGCCTAAGAAGAAGCGCAAAGTATCTTCCCAAGTGATGCAACAGAACCAGGGGGTTGATAACTGGCGCCAGCTTCAACCCAAACCACCAGTTAAAAGACAAACACCTTTTCACAGAGCAACATTGAACTGTAAGGTTGGTGGTAAAGAGTAGAGCTACTCCAAAGATGTCATCACAAAGGAGGAGTTTGAGATGATCTGCAGGCGTGTTATAACTGAGGTAACGACGTTCCTAAAAGACATGGCACGCCGTTGCAGTCCAGAATCAACCCTGTAAAATCTATCAAATAAGGTATGAAGATGGTAAATAATTTCCAACACCCTATATTCTGTTTTAATCTTTTTCTTTCTTATGGTTTTGAACTTAAGAAAGTATTAAGGTTTTAAAAGCAGTATTATTATGGTGTGAAAATTATTGCAGGATTTTTTATTTATGTATTTATTTTATTTAAACATTTTATTAGTATTAGTCTCTGCCCAAACTTGCCTCACTCCTGTCCAAACACTAACCTCTGAACCAAAATGAACTGTTGAACTCTGCCTACCTACAGGACCCCAGTGACTCTTTTCACATGGCTGAGGACGGATGTTTAGCCCCAAAGACTGTGGACTTCATCCCATTCTTCAGAACTAAAGGGGGGATGTTGGGACCCAGCCATAGAAACAACATTAAAACTCCGGTAAAAACTTTTCTGGAACTTTCAAAAATTTAACTGACTTCCAGCAACTGAGGAAAGGGGGGTAGCAGCAGCAGACTTCCCATGATGCCTCTGTCTGAATAAGAGCACCCCCTCTCCTACAAGCCGACCTCTTCCACCGGTGATCATTGGGATAGGAGGGGAACAGCGCGCTGATGTCTCTTTGCTGGCAAACAGACATAAACTCTTCAACTGGATCCAAGGATGTCATACGATCATCGATTATATGCAAAGATAAGTAGAATGAAATACTGTCTGTGTATCTGGTATTTTCATTCATGAACGGGGAAATTAAGGTGTAAGAGTTGCTTACTTTCTCTCTGAGGCCTGCAGAAGCAAACTGTCCCAGAGAAGTTCCCTACAGAGAAGCGGTCTCTATGAAGCCGAGCGAAGCGTCTCCCAGTCTGGAAGGAAGACAGCAGAGACCCCATCACCGTGGTAACGGTAACATGTAGAGTGGTTGGCGGACAGAACGGGCCGTCTTTCATCCACAGCCACGGAGGTTAGCTAGAAGCTAACCGTTTGTTCACAGACCGGCCGACAGAACAGCCGCCACTCCCCACAGCTAAGGAGGTTAGCTGTAACTAACCATTGTTCACTGTGGATACCTTCTTCAAACTTCTCCGCCTTGGACAACGTTCCTCACCACAGTTCATGAGGTTAAGTGTTTGGGGAGAATAATAGAGAGATATTTAGGTTGAAATGATCTAAACGTTTTTCATTTTATGAAGTTTGGTTTTGTTTGTGTTGAACTCAGCTATCTTGGTGCTAGCAGGCTATCTGCAACACACGTGTTCAGTTTGTGTTCTTTGTGTGTTTTTAAAGTTAAGACAAACTTTATTTAAAGGGTGATTTTAAACAGAAGATCGGCCATAACTCGCCGTCCGTGCTTATGCATTTTAACCCTTTTATTGACGGTATTTTTTAAAGGTGTGTGTTTGTTTCTGGTGCTAAGCTATTAGCTTCTTTGTTCGCGTCAACTGCTAACAGCTAAGAACACGTGCTAGCTGGTAAATAATATTTACCCAGAAAGGTTTAGTTTTCAATCCAGTAAATAATGTGTCCCTGACATCATTTTACTAAATTTGATAACTAAGTAAACACCATTAAGCCCCATTTCTCCAGAAAGATTTGGCTCTTTTCCAAAATACTCCCTTAATAATATTTATTTAAATATTTTAATAAATAAAGGCAGCTAATGTGACACCGTTGAGAATTAGTCATCCAGAAGGTTGGTTTTATTCAGCAGATCATTATTTAAAATATTATTTTATTAAAATAATATTTTATCTGATCTTGCATTGTGAATGGTTGTCTAAACGTTTGCTGATTATTGTCTAAGTTGGTTCCAAGACTAACTTAACTTAATTTCCAGATTCTTCAAGATAATCCTTGGTTCTCAAACATAAACATTGCATGGTAATGTTGCATCACTCTTTTGGTCATAATTATCAATCATCTTTAATCAACTTGTTTATATTGTACATAGTCCATTAGTCTTCATTATTCTTTAATTCTGCTTGGTAGTTTAGTTGAATTGTTTTAGCAAAGTAAAGAGTTTGTTGATTGAAATATGTTTGACTTTGAGTTGACTTATTTTTGTTAATAAATTCTTGTATTTTAAGAAATTGTGTGAATTTATTCCATATATGTGCAGAGTTTATGCTGTTCAATAATGTCAGAGCTCATCTCACACCTTTCTATTTTGTTCTAATACCATCGCCTTACTGGGCTGGTATTCACAGGACAACCCTTAACAGACCCAAATGTTATTTGATCAAATATTAAATAATCTCAGATTCATAATCCCAACATCTAAATAATTAAGACTTAGATACAGTGCATCAAGCATTTAAACCTGGTTTTTCCAATCATCTGAGGCCTGAGCTGCCCGATCACGCTAAAGCCAAAGTTGGCTAAAGCTAGTATGCTAATGCTAACATTCACATCAAATTATTGCAATTTTCAGACTTGTAAGTCTTATAAGAGACAAAAAACAAGAGTTCCTCTTGCTGTTGATTTGCTGTGATCATAATTCATTTAATTCAGTTTCAGTTCAATTTTATTTACATAGAGCCAATTCACAACACATGTCGTCTCCAGGATCTTCACAAAGGGTCTGAATGGTGCGGGTTGTTGGGGAGGTTAGAATAAACTACTGAGTGTTAGAGTTTGGCCATTTTAGAATGGGCTATGTGTAGGGGTACTAAATAAAATAATAAACTGATAAAGTGTGTCCATGTAGAGCCCACTGATGTCCATTGTTATACTAAAAACCACAAGGATTGGGATACCTCCCTCTGTCAGACTGATTATAACCATTGGAAAAGAGAAGGAGTCATACAGGTACCAGAAATGGAGGGTGTGTTTGCACCTCAACCATAACTGAGCCGGTTTAGACTAAACCTAATTCCCCCTTACTCCATTCAGATTTAGTTATTTATTCAAATTGGATAAAAAGTTTTTCTATCTAAGGAAACCCAGCAGATTGCATCAACTCAGAGATTTGTAGCATTCACTCCTCCTGGATGAGCATGTAGAGACAGTGGACAGTCACTGGTGTTGACTTTGCAGCAATCCCTCATACTGAGCATGCATGTAGCGACAGTGGAGAGGAAAAAACTCCCTTTTAACAAGAAGAAACCTCCAGCAGAACCTTCCTTTCCAGAACCATTTAAAGAAGCCAAACCTTACAGTTAGCAGTTTAACCATAGGAAAAAAAAATAGTTAAGTATTTTTCTGTATTACTCACTAATACACATTTACATAAATAAAACACATACTCAGTCAGTCATTTTCTACCGCTTATTCCATAGTGGGTCGCGGGGGAGCTGGTGCCTATCTCCAGCAGTCTATGGGCGAGAGGCAGGGTAAAACACATACTTTATGATACTAATTTAGATTTTTTTGTTATACAGGAACGCTGTAGATGAAGGCATCTCAGGTAGATCTTGGTAGGTCTGACTTTATGACTCACAGATGTTTCACTGAAACACAGAGTGAGCATGTCCATCTCCATCAGGTTTTAAGGGATGGTAACAGCAGAAACATCCGCCCTGAACTGTGCGTGTTGTCGTCTAAAGTAAACTCAGGTGAGTTGGACAATTTTTCAGATGAACTGAGTAGTAAAACAGTTTGGTTTACAACATCTGGGTGTGCGTTAGTCTCCATCATCCCACAGTTTCCAGCACTTTCTTCCTAAATGTTTTCTTTCATTAAAGGTTAATTGATTTGTCATAGAAACAGGAAGCTGACACCACACCACGCTCCAGCCAATCAGGACGCTGATATCTGCCCCCCAAACCCAGATGGATTTTTTTTTTATCTTCTTCTGTCATCCTAATCATCATTATATCTACTGGGCTAAGCTGATTATTCTACACTGGATCACTGATGAGGTAAGGCTCAGAGCAGCTTTCTCTGCTTCTATCGTTATACGTTTCCAGTTTAACTCGAGTGGACACGACCTGCAGGTTCACTTGGAGAGCTGAAGGAAGTTTCAGGTGAAGTATTTTACACCATAAATGATCCAGTTTGTTTTTCTGTTTTCCTGCCCTGTGGGAGCTCCGTGAATTCATTTTGGACACTGCAACACATGTTTGAATTACCCAAGAATGACCCACAGTAAGGATCACAGCAGAAATGTCCTAAACCTTCTTAGATTCTGCAACGTTTTACCTCAGGGAGATCTGACAACAGTGAGCATTTAGTTCTGAATATTTAGAAAATAAATGCTAGAGATATTTATTCTAAAACTGCATGAAGTTGTGTGTGAAGTTTAAACAGAGCTTTAAGATGTGTGTTGGTGGAGGGGGTCACAGAAATCACAGCTAGCAAAGAACGACCAGAATCTCCTGTTTCAAACCTGGGGGGATGAGGAAGATGAAGGCTCTGGGATGTTTGCATCTCAAATTAAACCCGATGGAGGCCAGAACAGGTCATGTCTTCTGGTTTTGTTAGAAATGTAAAAACTTCTGGGTGTGGCCTGGACCCTCACTTTATTTATTTCCTTCATTTTAACAGAAATGTTGTAAAAAACTCTAGTGTCTTATTTTTGAAGATTTTAGGGGGTCTTTGCTCACTGAAAACTGTTGTGTTTAAATCATATCTCTGATTTTCCAAGTCATACTATTTCATGGTCCAGCTTCTGATAAAATATTCCCTATATGAGTTTTTTGGGTTAGATTAAAGTTAGGATGAAACTATGGTAATAGGATGATATATATATTGACCTGCGATGGACTGGCGACCTGTCCAGGGTGTACCCTGCCTCTCGCCCATAGATTGCTGGAGATAGGCACCGGCTTCCCTGCGACCCACTACGGTAGAAAATGACTGACTGACTGATGAGGATGATATATTGTGGAAGAAAACCATATGTGGAGCTTTGTTTACTAGATTAAAAGTGTTACTATTGTCTTTACCACGTGTGAAAGTGAATTCACAATATTTAAATGTTGAGAATAATTCAGAATAATTATTATTAAGTATTTGTGGTCAGAGGTGACAGATGATTTTCGTACAGGAAGTGGAAGCACCAACATAAATTATGGTCATATTGTGCAGAAAAGACTAACACTACCTGGCTCGAGTATATTTATTTTTTAATAGATTATTTTTGCTTCCCAACATATTTCTTTTTTTATTTATGTCATGAAACTATTTTCCTCTGTGGAGTCTTCATACTGAGTTCTGCAGATGCCTCCGTGACTGAGAGGTTCATGCTGCTGTGCTGAGCTGCAGTCGCCAGCTTGGTCGCACCTCAGCAGCTGAAGTTAAAGGTTAACATTTGGAGTCTTCATGATGAAGAAGATCTGTGACATCTGTTCCATTTTGTTTCTTTTCAGACTGGTTGAGGAAGACATGGCAGATTGTCCAGATCAGAAGGTTTGTTCAGAGGAAGTAAAGACACGGAGAAAATGCACTGAAAATGTTTCTAATGTTTAAAACATGCAGTCAAGAACATGTACAGTCTGTGATGGATGGATGGATGGATGGATGGATGGATGGATGGATGGATGGATGGATGGATGACAGAACCAGTGATTCCACAGTAGATCTGTAGTAACGAGCTGCTTGGTGTGATGTTTTCAGACCAGCGCCTTGCTCAGAGTCTCCCATCTGCCTCTGGTCCGTTCCGTGTTCCAGTCGGTAATCTCCATGTACTCTGGGGTCAAAGACCGCTACCCTCTGCTGGGTCTGATGGGAGGAGTGGCAGAGGTCGGAGTTCTCAGTGTCTCTAAAGAAGCCATGAGACGAGCCACGCCCCTTTTCCAGAGTCTGGAGCCACAAAGTGAGCAGAGATAAAAGCTTCTGAAGACACCATCCTGATGCAGCTGATGCTGATTAGTTTTGTTGGATGCGGCACATAAAGCCGATTCTGCTGTTGCTTTAATAATTACTGTTTGGAAACTTCATGATCAGTGTTTCTCTGACCAATCTCATAATCTTGTTTTCTGCAGTTGAACTTGCCAACAGTTTAGCTCTTTCTGGTCTTGACAGCCTGGAAAGAAACTTTCCCATCCTGACCCAGTCCACAGATGAGGTTTGTTCTGCTCCAGCCACCGCTGTAGATTAGAAACAGAACAAGATTTCATAAACAAGAACTCCCCCGGGATAACTGCTGGTTCAATCCAGACCACTCTCAGCACCATCTTCAGATTTAACAAGGCTTTATTACAAGGAACAGGATGTAAATATTTCTTTACTAAACCTCTTGGGAGCGTAAAAAGAAAAAATATCTTTAAAAGAGCCCAAAATATTCCTTCCAAGCTGAGATCAAAGCTCAAAGTGGAAATAAGTGGTGTGGATTTTTATTTTTAGAGCACAAACATGAAGCTGCTCATATTAAGATGTTTTTGTTGATAACTGAAGGACTTTAAAGGTTTTCATTGAAATAATCTAACCATATAACATCGATCAGCTGGAGTTCATTCATGTCACAAAGGAGTTTATCACAATTAGCTTTACACCTTTATATGTGGATCCTCTGTCTGGATTATACCTGCTGCTGACCAGGTGCTGTCTCCATCCTCAGGCGATGACTCACTTGAAGGACGCCTTCTTTTTGACTCTGGATGATGTCCAGGTGTGGGTGGTGGACGGCCTGGAAGGAGCTCTGGATCAGCTGGAGCGAGTTTCCGACACAGTTCGGACGGCCGTACAGCAGCTGCAGGAAACGCAGGTGGGCCAAGCAGCCACAGCGGGGCTGGACAACGTCCTGAGTCTTCTGGAGGACACCACCGCCTACTACTTACCCCTCCCACCTACACTGCGTGAGTACACAGATTGAAACTCAATGACTGCAGTCAAAATCCTTGCTTTCCTGCTTACAAAATTGCAGCTGAACTCCACAGACGCTACGTGGCTTAAAGAGGCAACATATCTCCAGGAACTTCTTAATGTAATTCATTTTTGAACATTTAAATATTTGATTGACTGAATGGTTGTTTTTATTTCTGGAGAATAAATTTGGTCCGTACTCCAAGATTAGGACCAGTGGCTGTTTTTGCATGAATGCCAACCTGAGCCATCCTCTCAGATGTCAGGAAGAATCTGTGCGGTCTTGTTAAAAACATGCAATCCAAGAAGCTCCTTCAGGGCGCAGCTGAGAAACAAATCAGGTTTCTATCTTTTATTCGCCGATTGATCCCCTCCACCTTTCTAATGGCGCCTTGGGCAATCGGTCACATTATTTAAATCGAAGACCACCACCAGTCCACCATTTTTCTGGGTTAGAACCATGGACTCAGACTTAGAGGAACTGACTTTCATCTTGACCACCTCCCACTGAGCTGTGAGGTCATCCAGTGCATGCTGAAGGTCTTGACCTGAAAACAACAATAGAACCACATCATCTGCAACAAGCAAAGAGAAGAGCCTGATATTTGGAGAACAGACACCTTCCTCTCCATGGCTGCATGTTGAGATGCTGTCATTGAGCACCACAAACAGGACCAGAGCCAAGGAACGTGTTTGGCGCTAGCCAACTCCCACTGGGAGCAAGCTCAGCTGAGTGCTGAGAATGAAGACGGAGCTGCCCCTGCAGCAAACCTCCAATAACCTACATAATATGAGCTATAACAACATTTAATTTCCCTTTGGGATTAATAAAGTATTAATCTAACCCTGAATTGAATTGAATACCCTGAAGAATACAATCAAAACCCTTCTCCAGATCTACAGAAGACATACAGACAGAAACACTTCCAACAATTGGTTGGAGCTCTAATCCAAACATTTCCAAAAGCACCAAAGTTGAAGGAAGAATTTAATCTTTTAAATTAATACTTTTATACAGGGTGTCAGTTGTTGTTCTGAAGACCACCAGCAGAGGGAGCTAAAACCCCTCCACCGTTTCCGGCCACTCAGTGTTCTGCCCTGTCCCAACACCCACTCTACACCCTACGCCCCTCTATGAAGTGTTTACTTTGTACAAGTGCATGTAGGGGTCGAAGTGCGCAGGTTAAAACCTGCAAAATTGGAGAATTGGGACAATAGAGGTGACGTCATCGACTTGTACCTCTGCAACGTAACTTCAACATCAAAAAGGGCGGGAACCAGCGCTGTTTTCAGTCTTGTTGCTAAAAAAAACTATTTAAAACTGCAACAAGTAATTGTTTTGAGGAGAAGAAAGTGCAGGAAGTGACGTAGGTTTATACACCAGACTCTCGCTGCTCCAGTGTTTGTTTAAAAGGTAACTTCAGTGTTATGATCTACTGGCCCAGAATCACTCTGAACCCACTGGTTTCTTACAATGTTGAGTCTGGAAAACCAGTAAAAAATATATTTGTCGGCTTGCTGTCTAAAGTTTATGCAGTTCTTATTATTCTGATTTGATGGCTGGTTACGTTGACGGTTGTGATTGGTTTTTGCTCAGAACGTCATGTGCAGCAGTGAATTGTGGGTAATATACTTCGGCGAAGTCCGCTTCGATGCGGGCTTCGCCGAAGGGCGGATGTGGGGCACAAAGGGGGCGGGGCTAAGGACCACTCTGGAGAACTGGGAAACACTACGCACTCGAACCATCAACTGGAACCCGCAAGGGACACAAGGGTGGAAGTGCGAGTATTGGGACTGGGCCTCCGTCCGACTTCATGAGTCATCCATTTGTTTGGAGCAGCAGAACCAATCAGAGAACAGAGTCACATGATGACGTCAATCACACTGAAGCTGAAATGATCAGCGCCGACAAACCCACTTCTGAGAGCTCTGACACCTTGAGGAGGAAGATGATGAAGATCTTCAGCATCAGAGGACCATCTGTTGTCGTTCCGTCTGCCTTCATTTCTTCTGAGGCTGGACCAGAAGAAGTGAAGGAGGACCGCGTTAACTGAAAGCTCCTGGATGTTTTAAGTAAAACGAGAATAAGGAAGTCAAATAAGATCTTCATTGATTTTTAACATCAATACTTATTATAAAACCTCCCAAACAAATATTTTATTTATACGCTGCATGAAATGCAACAAACTTTGTTTAAGAAGTTAATTAATTAATCAGAGCTGCAGGCAGAAAAAATAGAAATCATGGGTTTAAACAGGTCAAATAAATTTCAAAGTAGATACAAAGAATTCCTGAGTTAAACAACTTATAAGTTGCTCTAGAATCAGTTTGATCCAGACCTTCTGTAGAAACATGAAACATGTAGGTGTTCCCAATGTTGTCCAGGTCGGGAGTGGGAGATGAGGGTTCAGGAGTACGAAGATGAAGATGATGGTGACGAGCCCAGCCTCTGGACCAGGGTCCGCAGCCTCCTGCTGACTCTCAGCCTGCAGCTGTATCACCGAATGATGAAGGTCAGAGAGCAGCTGCAGAGCGCCGTCAGGACACTGGGAGGGGCCGTTGACCAGGTGAGACCTCCAGGGCTGCAGCTACAGATTCAGACCCTCAGATCACAGGACAGGAACACGTCTCTTCAGCAGGAGGAGAAAATCTGACGAGGAACTTTCTATTCAGAGTTTCTGTTACGACAGAATCTAATAAATAAGCTTTCTTTAGACAAGTTGGACACATTCATACAGTTAATAATCACAGTTTATTGATCAAACTATAATCTGTGATGAGTGAATGTTAAACACCTGGAAAAAATCCAAAATAAATGAAAGAAAAATCATTATTTAAAACAAAAACACTTCTTTCAGCCTCTTTAATTTGTGCTCCAACAAAAAACACAGAAAGTAACATTAAAAACTAATTTCAGTGAATTCATGCGGGATGGAAATGAAACGAGTTTTTAATGCCACTAGAGGGCACTACTGTTCCATTAGTGATACCTGGTCCACAGTTTCAGTCCTGTGGTTCTGATTCTGGATGGTTACAGAGGAGTCTTCAAAGGTCAGTTTCTTTCTCTCTCTCTGTGTCTCTCGCCCCTCACACTTCCATCAGTCGTGATGCGTTCACTGACTTCAGATCACACTCTCAGCGTTAAACTTCATCCCCCACATGGTTCAACGTCTTTATCAGTTGGAGGCAGGATTCTGGAACAAACTGAAAGATTCCAACTAATCTGCTCAAGGTCCTGGAAAACCTCAGAATTATGCTGGAAAATCTTAGATTAAATTATATATATTATATTAAATCTATCTATCGATCTATCTATTGATATATCTATATCGATAGATATATCTATATTTAAATATATTATATTAAAGAAATAGATCAGTAGATCTGTTCAATTAATAATAATAATAATAATGTTGATGATGATCAGGGAGCAGAAACAGGCAACAGCTCAGAAATAAGTTGAATACATTCTTCTTCATGTTGGGAGAATAAACTATGATGAACTGTGTTGACAATAAAACAGCAGTTTAAAGAAAAACTCTTCAAAGCCTTGAAATGAACTTCAATACTGAAGGAAAGAAATCACAGCTATTCTAGATATCATGCATAATAATAATTATTATTATTATTATGTCAAATAATATTTGAATTAGACAATACAAACTAGGCAGTTATTACCACTAGATGATGGAAAGCTGCAAAAAATATAAAAAGATATATCTATAAATTACTCTGAGGCTAACAGAAAACTGAGCTGGATTTGGTGGAAATATTTCATCCGGTTTCAGATGGAAATCAGATTTATGTTCTCAGCTGGTATTTATACATTTAGGAGGTATTTAAAGCTGCAGATAAGAGGAATGTTTCCTGTCAGAGTTTCAGGTCGGTCCACGTTTCACTCGTCAGGTTCCTCTCTGTCCTTCAGAGATACAGATCTGATGTGCTGCACAAACACATTATCCTGAACCAACAAACAGGCGGGGAGACGTGACCCAGCTGCTCCCTGAGGAGGGCAGTCGGATCATCCGTCTCTGTGAGGACCGAATGGAGGTCCAGGGTTTGGTTTTTTCTGTGAAACAGAACCTCAGACGGCTCCATTAAGGCCCTAAATCAGGTTTACAGTTTAAGTTTTGCTTTTATGTTGCAGAATAAAAACATCTGCATCAGAAACAAGACAAAGAACATTTCTAGGTATAAAATGACCCGTTGGACAGTAAAACAACAGAACAAGGCCCACTCCTTGTTCACTTATTCCCCTTGTGATCTGATCTGGTCTTCAGCTCAGCTTCAGCCCAAAACTGCACCTTTAAAACTACTGAAACTGTCAGAAAGCTCCAGAACCATCCAGAACCAAACCCAAACCATGTGTAGATAAGTTGGAGGATCTAGAAAAGGCAGCAAAACTGATCAGAAGAGTCAAACATAGCAATAACTGGTTAGAGTCAGACCGACAACCATTTTTACCATAAAGTGCTTTAAAAACCAAAATAAATTAAACATTTTAGCAGAAATAATGAAAACTAGTTATTCCTTCGTTAAACTGATTTTCATTTTAAGTCACACTGTGTGACTCGTGTTTCATACATTTAAACGTACAAGTCACAGCGGGCGTTCTGCAACACAATTAAAATAAATTAGGATGAAGGGGCTGCAGGGATTAGCATGGGTGGTTCTATACAGGGGCAAACAGGGGCCAGAGCCCCTGTAGAACTGGTCCTGCCCGCTGTTGCGGCCCCTGTACTCATGACATAATACTAAATCAGTTTCTTATGATGATTTTCGCTGGCACAGAAACCACAGCTGATTGGTCCCTTGGAACAATTTCATTTTTTACCTTTAAAGTTTTACTTTAAGAATAAAAAATTAAGTTGTTGCACTTTTTGCTTCAGCGGTGTCTTCGCCACTGGGGATAGAAATCATCAAACTGAGTTAAAACAACGATCCTCCCTGAATGATAGGGAGACGTTTTCTGTTTCTCTTTCTGCAGAGCAAAAAATCCTGGAAATGTTCAAGGAATCTGGAGGAATGTCAGAGTTTGAGTCTAAGCTGGACCGCTGGGATGTTTTTACATTAAAGGATATTTAGTTTGATGGAACAGCTGAAAATTATCCAAAATAATAAACAGAAGAATCTAACAACAAACTGCAGAAAATGAGATACACATAATCTGAATGAATCCAGTTTTCAATCTGAAGCTGTTAAAAACCAAATAATTATTCTGCCAACAAATAAAACATCCAAATTATGTTCCAGAAGCTAAAAAATACAGTCCAAAGGATTAAAAAATGAAGATGATGCAGTTCTGGACACATTTTAGTTTTTTTCTTTGAAAAACATTTTTTTGAAACAATGGCCCAAAAAATCCCCTGAAAATGCTTCACAGACTGGCGGTGCTGGGAAAGTCATACTGGTCCTCAGAGACAGAGAAGTACACTAACACAGTGTGTGTGTGTGTGTGTACTACGCGAGCGGACTTACAACGGTTCCTTCAACCTGCAGATCACCTGCTGACAGCAGCCTTTCAGGCCGGGTTTGATCGGGTCCTTTACAAAGCTGCTGGTTCTGTAGGATGAACCAACATGGGCCGATCTTCCTCCACCTGCAGATCCTCATCAACATCCTTCTCCTTATCATATTAATGCGATGCGGCTCATAAAATGGATCATCTACAGATGTTCCACTGAAAAGTCTCTGCAGAAAGGTTTAAATTTCAGGATTAGTTCTTTTTAAAATGATAAAAAGTGTTTTTTTTATTTTCAGATTACAGCTGAGACCAGAACATCCTAAATGCAATTTATTTCTGAACACAGATGACTATCAGCACATCCAGAGCTGCTGTTCATTTTTACACGTAGACTGAATTTGAGAAATTCCTCTGTGGCAGTGCTGGGATGGTTTTTACTCAGACAGGAGCGACGTGCCTTCAGGAAAAGCAGCTCCATTACAGATAACTGGATCTGCTTCCTCTGCAGACGCCTGTAATTGATGCTGAGCTCTGCCTACGTGCTGCTCGAAGCGTTCGAAGTGATTTTGCGATAAAAACCAGCAGAAGGCTCAGAGTCCAAGCTGCTGTGAGTCATTAGAGGCCCGCAGGGATGGTACATGTTGGTGCTCTACATGAGACCTCCACAAGCAGGGGTCAGGACACAGATGCTGAGCCTTTAACTGTTCCCATGTTAAAATCCAAATATTCCAGATCTTTAGTTCTGTCACAGCAAAAAAAAAAAAATCTCCATGAAGTCCAAATTTGCCACAGTTTGGACTGTCTTGTTTTTTTTTTTTTTTTGAAGACCTTCGATCTCAGTTAGAAAGACTTTTTCATCCAGGTACAATTCTGTGGAAAAGTATTAACACCCTTATAATTGTCCTCTGTTTTATCTTTGTTTCATCAAACAAATGGTGATGTCAGACAAAAATAAAAGCTAACTAGCTAATGGCTAACCTCACCAACTTTAAAAACCTCAAAATCATGAATTAACTGATTAACCACTTGTTCTTGGAAAGCTGTGTTTAATTTCACTAGCCTCACCGAGTCCTGGTTACTGCCAGACCTGCAGAACCGAGAAATAACTTAAATAGATCCTGTATGACAACATGAAGCAGGCTAAAAAATCTCAGAAATCAACACATCATGTCCAGAACTAAAGAGACTCAATAATTGCTGAGAATAAAAGTTTCAGACATCCATCAGTCTAGAAATGGTTTGCAGAGACATTTCTAAGGCTTTGGGACTCCGGAGAACCACGTTAAGAACCATTATCCACAAACTGAGAACGCATGGAACAGTGGAGAACCTTCCCAGGAGTGGTGGCCTGCCAAAATTACTCTAAGAGCCCATCAATGACTCATCCAGGAGGTCAGAGAAGAACTCAGAACAACACCTAAAGCTCTGCAGGCCTCACTGCCTCAGTGAAGGTCAGAGGTCATGATTCATACATAACAAAGAGAGACTGGGCAAAAATTGCCTCCACTGGAGAGTTCCAAGACCAGAACCACTGCTGACCCAAAATAACACAAAGGTCCGTCTCACGTTTACCAAAAAACATTTTGATGATCTCCAAGAATTGCAGGAAAATATTCTGAGGACTGAAGAGAAAGAAATATAACTTTTTGGGTGGTGTGGGAGGCGTTGCATCTGGACTAAAACCAACAGCATTTCTGAAAGAGAACTTTTACCTACAGTCAAACATGGTGGTGGTAGAGTGATGGTGTGGGACTGCTTTGCTGCTTCAGAACCTGAACAGCTTGCCGTAGGTGATGGAACCATTACATTCTGCTCTCTAGCGGCAGACCATCAGTCTGTCACTATCTGACTAATCTGACTAATATGCTTGGGTATGACCTGAAATGGGTCATCATGCTGGAAACCCTCCCACATGGCCGAATAAGAACAATTCTGCAAAGCAGAGTGGGTCAAAATTCCTGCACAGTGATGTTAAAGACTCATTAACAGTTATTAGGTTTAGAGCTAAATTACCTTTTCACTCTCAATAAATGAAATGTGAAAACTCTGATATTAAAATGTGTTTGATGATTGTGTGTGAAAGAGAGAGCAGTCAACATTACACAGCTCTACAGTTAAATAGGACCTTAGACAAAGACCAATTTATTACACAGTTTTTTTAAACTGTCTTTAACCTCTTATATTAGCAGCTACCATGAACACCATCAGATTCCTTTTACTAGATGATGTCTTACCCAGCCTGCTGTGGCAGCCAGTCAAGCCTTTGGAGAAAATAGATTTTCCTCTCCAGAAGCTACTTCTTTCTTCTCCTTTGTGGTCCCTCTGACTCTATTTCTCAAACCCTCATTGACTTTAAAATCAGTAAGGTCTCCTTCTCTCTGAGGACTGTTAGTAGCACCATCTAATGGGTGGGTATGGTACCTTGGGTATGGTGCGTTCAGTGATCAGAAACAAAATGGTTGGATTTTAGTTTCCAACAAGCTGATCAGTGTATGGCCAATCACCAGCGATCTTTTTCTGCACTGAAACTAGAAGACTCACATTGATTTTTCACATCTTATTGAGCCACTAAATAAAAAACATATTTAACGTTTCACAACATCAACAATCAATGTTTCAAAGTTATGACTAATTACAAATTATTTCAGAGCTTTCTGAATTTCTAATCAACAAATTCCTGATCATTCATATGAGGACTTTGCTCTTGAGGCACAACCTACGTGAAATAGAGGATTGTTCTGACTACACCTTTGGTCCAGCAAGCACATTTTTGAAGGTACTTGAGAAAAGCCGTTGTTGTATGTGAAGGTGTGCACTACTCCCGCCTCATATGTAGATGAACAGTTGATCAGTGTGAGCAACAATGAACTGAGCACTCATCCCTGAGGTGTCCCAGGGCTCACTGTGATGGAGTTCAACCTGCTGATTGATTCCAGAGACAGGATGCTGTGTTCAGCCGAAGCAGGAGAATTTCTGCTAGTAGTGACCAGCTAAGATCAATGTGAAGGTTCTGGCATTATGTCTTTATTGTCCAGATGAGTGAGAACTTGTGCAGGGTGGTGAATGGAGCGGTTGGGGCAAATAGCAAACTGACATGGATCTAGCCATACCGGGAGGCTGGCTCTGATGTATGGTTTGGTAACCCGCTTAAAACTCTTTAGTATTTGGGATTCAGTGTGACTGACTGATAGTCAGAAATATAGAGTTCTGGCATTTTATACAGAGGCAGCACATGCATGATGTCTGGATTAGGTGAAAACAGAGGACAGGAAGATGTTTTCAGAAAATCACTGAAAACATCTGACTGCAGACAGCCTGAGAGTCAGCTGCTGCTCAGACAAGGAATAAGAGATCAGACACAGACGTTAAGAGAAGCGACTCTTTAATTTTATTTCTACGCTTATCTATATTTGAGGATACAATAACAATCCTCTGGTTATCAGCAGCTCTCAAACTGAGACCAACTGGACTTCAGATAAACAACACATGATGTGTAACTGAACAACGCTATGAACCACTTTCAGTTCTCAAGTTGTTCTGATGGTGAACATTTGTGCACAGAAGTGTTTGACTTTGCTTCTCTCAGACCTTTTAAGATCATATTCTAATAAAGCGATGCTGTTAACAGAACAGTGTTCTTGTTTCAGCTGGTCACGTTTCTGGATGAGGAATAAAAGAAGGTTGCTGTCGTTGTTTTGCAGCTCGCTCCAACTAATGAGGGCCGCTCGCATCAGAAACGTGTTGCTCTTCGTCTTTGTTTTATCACATGTTGGTCCGATTGTTTGTCAGCAAGTCAGAGGTCTCGTTGCGACCCAAATACCTGAGGAGACCCCGGAGAGATTCCCAGGATAGACCCGGGAGCAGTGCCCACTCAGAGAACAAACAGAGAATATGAACATCTCTTCAGACACTCATCATTCCAGAGGACATTGTTCCAGAAGTCTGTAACCTTTAACCTGCTAACTGAGGCCTGTGGAGTCTGAGATGGAGCTCTGGGGTTTTTGGTCATTTCACTGAGCTTCGTGCTCTGACCTTCGGCTGAATCTGCTGGGACGTTCACTCCTGGGAAGGTTGGCAGCTGTCTCAGATGTTTTCCTTTTGGGAATAATCTTCCTCTCTGTAGAAAGATGGACTGAACATGGTTTAGAGATGACCTAATAACCTTCTCAAGGTTGATTTTAGGATCTAAATGGTTCATTCTCTAAACCTTTAGAACTGGATGGTGTTAATATTTCCCATCATGCCTGCATGTATGAAACCTTTTTCGGCTTCATTCCTGGATCTTCCTAAACATGACAACAGAAGCTATTGTTGTCCACGTCCCAGAGCTCAGCCTCCTGTGGAGTTTTGCCCTCTGGTTTCCTCACGTGTCATGATCTGCTGCCAGCTGGGACTTGGTTTCAGTCCAGATCTTCTCCTCAGTTGCCTCCTGGGAAACTTCAGCAGCTGCTAGTGAGCTTCAGATCAGACCCCTTTCACATCATCAGTGAAATGGTTTACAGCTGATGTAAAACTCCTGAGCCAATTTTATATTCTCCTTACGACGGGCCTGATTAATCAGATCAGAGCACATATATGCACGCAAACAGAAAAAATAAAAAATGTTTTTTTATTTATGCTCTGAAAGGGACGGAGGATGAGAAAGGGAACTATTAAACTGCTGATTGGTCGTAAAGATGCACACCTGAAAATCAGCTCTTGATAAAAATGATCTTGGAGCTGAAAAACATCCTCGCCCTGATCACCAGCTGATGCTCTTCAGTCGGGACCAATCAGAGGAGACGTCCTCTGATTGGTCCTGATTAACTCTCGTCATTTCAGGATCAATAAAGTAATAAAAGCATTATTAAATTATGTTTTTAGTCAAAGTAAAATTGTTTTCATTTGTATTCAACTCTAGATTAGGGAAATTTGGAAGAATAAAAACACCACAGATTTTTACATGAAGAGGACTTTAAGTTTTCAGAAATCCTGAATGTGTTGATTCTGTTCTGGGTTTCGTTATTCATCCATTACACTTCATGAAGTAAGTCAAAAGAAATTATGTATTTATTCCTGTAAGGCTTTTTAAACTGTTCAGTTACAAAATGTAAAGGACTACAAACTACATTTCTCAAAATGCAGTCAGACATCAAAGTAAATCAGCTGACATAAATTATCTGTTCCCTTCAGGTGGGTCTGACTCGGGTCCTGGAGATAACAGGTGAGCTGCTGCAGAACCTCCAGAACCTCTTGGTGTTGCTGTTGTTCCGAGTGGAGAGTATAAGAGGGGCCACCTTGAGAGGGATTGTGGAGAGAGCAGCCATGTTAGCCGAGTTGACCCCGGTTCGACAGGTCAGAGAACTGCCGGTTCAGATCCAGCAGGTGCTCCGAGACCTGCAGGAGCTCTCCAAGGTCCTCCTGCAGTTTGTGATCAACACCACGCCGCTCTACACCATGGTATGCTGAGAGAGCAACACCACTGAAACATACCTGACACACACCCAACAAAAGCAACATGCACACCTGAAAATACGGCACAGGAAAAGGGACAAATGTAAGACTACAGAGCAGTAAAAACATCCTTTAACCTGCACATTGTGCCAAAACTGATTGACACGACCAAAGATTTACAAAGTGGTGCCAAGTACAGGTGTGATGGTACACATACAGAGCTGGGAACAAGTATCCACACCCTTACAGATTTCTTCTGTTTCTGCTTTTTGCCACATTTCAATTTTTTCAGATCATAAAATAAATATTTTTAGACAAAGATAAACTGAGTCAAAACAAAAATCTGTTTTCACATGATGATTTCTTCATTTTTCTTACTTTCTTAATTAAGAGACAAATAATCATTCAAACCAATCTGAAACAGTTATTTCCCCCTTTGTTAAATCATGAGGGTTCTGGAACCATCTCTATGGCTTTGGGTGTCCAGAAAATCATTTTCCACCGATGGAGAAAACCTGGAACAGTACAGTGGAGAACCTTCCCAGGAGAGGCTGACCTACCAAAATTACTCCAAGTGTTCATCATTGACTCATCCAGGAGGTCACAGAAGAACATCTAAAGTTCTGCTGACCTCACTGCCTCGGTTAGGTCAGAGGTCATGATTCAACATTAAGAACACTGGGGCAACAATGGCCTCCATGGGAGAGTTCCAAGGCCAGAACCACTGCTGACCCCAAAGACCACAAAGGCCCATCTCACATCTTTACCAAAATCATCTTCATCATCAAGACCTTTGTGTAAATATTCTGTGACTGACAAGATAAAAGTGGTTGGCCCGTTACATCTGGAGTAAAACTAACTGAAAAATTTAAAATCATACCTGTAGTCAAACACGGAGGAGGTAGAGTGATGGTCTGGAGCTGCTTTGCTGGACATGATGAAACTATTCTGAATTCTGAACTCTAGCTGAAACTCCTGAAGGAGAATGGGAGAAGGCTCAATTAAAAAAATTCTGCTAGGAAGAGTGGGCTGAAATTCCTCCTGACTGATGTCGCACAGGGCCAGGAGCTTTTTTCCTATAATAAATAAAACCTTCATGTGAAAACAGAATAAACCTGTAAGGAGAGAACTTCGTTTTCACAGTCACAGTTTGCTGGTCTTTACATTGCCTGGCCAAAAAAAAAGATCACACTCTCTAATATGTCGTTGGACCACCTTTAGCTTTGATTGCGGCTCCATTCGCTGTGGCTTTGTTTCGATAAGCTTCTGCAATGTCACAAGATTTATTTCCACCCAGTGTTGCATTCATTTGTCACCAAGATCTTGCATTGATGATGGTAGAGTCAAAGCCTTCTCCAGCACATCCCAACGATTCTCAACGGGGTTAAGGTCTGGACTCTGGTGGCCAATCCTTGTGTGACAATGACGTCTCATGCTCCCTGAACCACTTTTTCATAATTTGAGCCCGATGAATCCTGGCATTGTCATCTTGGAATATGCTCGTGCCATCAGGAAAGAATAAAATCCATTGATGGAATAACCTGGTTATTCAGTATATTCAGGTAGTCAGCTGACCTCATTCTTTGAACACATTGTTGCAGAACCCAGACCTGACCACTTGCAGCAACCCCAGATCATATCACTGCCCCCACAGGCTGGTACAGTAGGCACTAGGCACGATGGGGGCATCAGTTCACCTGCCTCTCTTCCTACCCTGATGCGCCCATCACTCTGGAACAGGGTAAATCTGGATTCTGTCAGGATGTGCCATTTCGGTCTTTGTTTTTGCCGTTAGAGGTTTTCCCTGTTCCTTTGATTAGTAGTTTACTTTTGTCTAGTTAATATTTGCTTAGGTCCTTGTGCTTGTGTGTTTACTTTAGATCTATTTTCTTCCCCAAGTCTGTTATTTAGTTTAGTTCCCTTTCGTTTTGTTCCTTATGGTTATTTCCCCTCTTTGGTTTTATTTAGTTTTAGTTTCTGGTTTAGTATTCTTGTGCTTGTTTACTTTAGTTGTTTCCAGATTTAGCTCCTTCTAGAGTAACTATTTATGCTATCTTATGTTTAGGTTTATGTTCCCTGCTCCTCCCAGTTAGTTTAGTGTTTGTTTCCCTTAGAGTTGTCTCTAGTTTAGTTTCCCCTCCTGTCTCTTCGTTTCCCAGCTCTCGTTGCCATAGAAACGTATTCCCTCAGGTTCCTACACCTGGTCTTCACACCTGCCAGCAATCATCTGCTTACCTGCCTCTCTCATTCTCTATGTTTCACCATTCACCCCTCTGTATAAAAGCTTACTGGTTTCACTTGTTCCCCGTTGGTTCCTCCTGTTACCTTCCTGTGTCTCCTGCTCCGTCTCCTGGTGTAAGTCATTTGTTTATTGTTTTATTAAAGGAAAGTTTCCAAAGACTATGTGGCTACCAAGCTTCTGTCTGCATCCTGGTCCCAAACAACCACAAACCCAGACAGATTCTTCAGACCATATGACCTTCTTCCATTGCTCCAGAGTCCAATCCAATCCAGTTAGTCTCACTGATCAGTGGATTTCTTAAGGCTCCACAGCTGTTCGGTCCCAATCCCTTGAGTTCCCTTCACATTGTGGAAATGCTCTTACTTTCACTATTAAACATAGCCGAGTTCTACCGTTGTTTTTCTTCAATTTTATCTCACCAAACGTTTAAGTGATAGTCGATCACGATCATTCAGGGGTTTTTTCTGGCCACATTTCTTCCTCGAAGACGATGGGTCCCCACTATCCTTCCAGTTTTTAATAATGTGTTGGACAGTTCTTAACCCAATTTTGGTAGTTTCTACAATCTCCTTAGATGTTTTCTCTGCTTGATGCACGCCAACGATTTGACTTGTCTGAAACAGACTGACATCTTTTCCACGACCACAGGATGTGTCTTTAGACATGGCTGTTTAAGAAATGAGAAGCAACTTATTGAACCAGTTGGGGTTAAATAACTTGTTGCCAGCTGAGACATAATTATCCCTGCAGTAAATATCCAATGGGAGCCTCGTACCTATTTGCTTAGTTAAATCCAGGTGGAGACTTTTTTTGGCCAGGCAGTGTATTATCTCTTATTTCAACAGACAAGCATGTTTGCTGAAAGCATGACGTTTTTACATGTCTCTGCTATGCTGCAAACATTTAATTACATGCTAGAACTCTGACAAAGACCTGTGTCCTGTTTGCATAAAAGACAACTGGTGATAGTTTAGGAACAGGAAGGGACATCCCAAATCAATCCTAGAGGTATAGTTGGCAAAAGGGTTTAGGCCATACTCTGATTCATAGCATCTTCACAGATCATGTTGCATTAATTCATGTTTTGTTGGTCTCAGCTGGAGCAGTCATCGCCTCAGGAGGTGGAGGAGTTCCTGAACAAGGAGGACTTTTCAGACAGCTCATCCCGTCGTAGCTCAGCTAACAGCCTCTTCCTAAAGACGATGGATGGCCGCCCTCGTCGTCGTCGCAGTCTTTACTTGCGTGCCACCCCCTGCCCTGGAAGTGCCCAAAGCCCTGAACCCCCCAATGGTCGCCGCTCAAGCACAAAAGAGTCTTCCACCCCAGAGATGGACGTAACAGCCCACCCTTCCGAAGGCAACGCTATCCGACGACCATCCGCTACCGAGCTGCTGCTCACGCCACTCAAACACTTCGTTGTCCAGAGCCAGAAGGCCTTAGAGTACATGAGCCCCAACTCCAGCGACGGTACCGGCACTGTCACAGAAACAGACGACCCTTAAACACCCCGTTACAGTTTGAGGCGACTTGGTCCCGGCCTCTGAGCCCGGCTTCGGATCCGTTGAGGCCTGTCACCGCAGCTCCTGACGAGACGTCTCTTCCTCAGCTGATGCTGGTTTGTGCGTTCATGCTGAACCGCAGAGGCATTACCAAATTAGCGTTGGTCACTGATGCTGAAATTCTGCTTTAGACCATGAGAGAAACCTTGGGCTTACACCGAGGTTATCTTAACATATTAATTATATTATACAGTTTTTATTTGCTCAGTGGACATGAAACCATTCTCCGTCCTGTTAAAATGCCAGGTTTATTATGATGTAAATGATTAAATCTATATAAAATCTTTTTAATGTGACATTACGCTCAATTCAACTCAGAGTTCGGGAGACCATTCTCTTGGTGATTTGTTTTCATACTTGTGAAAAATTAAACCACTCTGCATCTGCAGCTTTCTGGCCAACACCTGAAGGTTTTGGGTGAAAACTGACTAGTATGTAGAACCAGTCCTTCATAAATCCATCCATGTTGAGGAAAGGTTCCTGTTCATCTGAAGAATAGATACCCCAAATCATGATTATGCCGCCGTCTTGTTCTAGTGTGTAGTCTTCTTTTGATGGTGTGTCCCAAAAATTCCAGGTTGGTTTCAAGAGAACATAATACATTATCCCATGACGACTTGGGAGATTTTAGTCTGACTTGGATGTTTTCCTTGGCAGGAAAGGTTTTTTCCTGTTGGAAATCTACTCCATGGTTCAGACATATGTAAATCTTCACCTGTAGAACAGAACCAGCACTTGTTGGACATTCCTGAAGCTCCCTCAGGTTTTGCTGTTGATCTTATGGCAGCTTCGCTGACCAGTTTCTGTCTTATCTAACAGTTTTGGAGAACAGTCCAGGTTTTGTAAATGCCCTTGTTTCCCCATATTATCTCCAGTTATGGATGGCTCAGATGTAGGGCTGTGAAATTCTTTGCATTCTTCTCCTGACTGATTCCTTTGAACAGTGAGGTAGTTTTGATCCTAGCTAAAAGAAGCAAACGAGCAAAAAAAATGCATCTGGAAGAGCTGACCTTTATTCCAGTGTAATCGTTCACTAGAGCTGATATCAGGTCTGAACCCACGAACACTGAAACTGATGGAAATGCATAATTAACCAATTAAATATTTCATGTTTTCCCTTGAAACTGATTTGTTTACTTTAATTCCACATCATAAATTGCTTGTCACATTAAAGATGGAAGTTTTGAAATTATTCATCGTGGTCCTGTTGTTTTGCATAATACAAACCTGGCCTTTTAATAAGAGTGTATAGTTTTTAGAGCCACTCTGACTGTAGCTGTCACTTTTGCTCTAGTATAATCTAACTGAATCATGGTATCAGAGAATTAGAAGTGGGCTGAGTACACAGCCTTGTGGGATGCCTCCTCAATCTCAAACTTTCATCTGACTAGCTGTTCACTTGGATGTTTTTCATAGAAGCAGAATTTAGGCTTGAGAGATGAGCCGACTCACTGATCTCTGGGATTAACTAATTTTATCACAAATTAATCAGTATTTATTTCAATAAACTTCACTTTATGTTCAATCTAACTTTCTATGTTCCTGATTATAAAATCCTGTGTAAAACTGGGCGGTCTTTGGAAAACCTCTTTCAGAACAATGTTGTTATAAAGCAAATATTTTAAGTTTATTAACATAATGTAAATTTTTGGATTGAGTTTAATAAATGAGTGATTTTCTGAAATGTGATGTAATCTGATGGGATGTTTTGTTGTGGGTTCCTATTGAATAAAATGATGTTCCTTAAAGATAAATAAAGAGATAAAATTAACAGCTGAATTTAGGTTTTTGTGAAAAATCAGTGGAAGTTGCAACCGAGCGACTGTAGAATTAATTTAGGCTTGTTAAAAATTTCAGAAAAGTTTTATTTATTATCACTCTTTGTATCTCAAGCATCGTCCAACTGAATGTAATATTTCTTCCTGAGAGAGATGTGATGAAATAAAGCTTCTCCACAGCTCTTGATTGGAAACAGACTGATTTTATTCAGGTTTCATTGCAGAAAAACAGATTGTAACACATTTTCACAACAGAAACTTGAAGATATACAGATTTCTGTACAGCTGAACATCACGAACATCCTTAGGTTCAAGGTTCCTGCAGGTTGCAGCACATTTGTCTCTGATTGTGGACATTTACAGCTTTCAGAGGAAAAAGGTGATAACTTTGTATTATTTATTGCTTATTTAAAACATTCAGATGAGAATCTACAAACAGTTTGTTCATCTCTGCTGTGAAGTCTGAAAAAGACAAAATTCTGCAAGTTACCTTTATAGCCTTGATAAAATCCAGTTAAAGTTATTTAGGAGCTTATTAGCAAAAGGAAACCGGAGCCTCCTGCTGCCTGCAGAGTTCATGAACTCTGACAGGAAACCCCTCCACTTTTTTTAGGAAGGTGTAACGTTTTTTATTTCCATAAGACTAAACTAAGAAAACAGAGTCCACTTCATGGCTCAGCTGAATTTTGGGCACCGTGTTGACTAGCTAGAAGACCTCAGTCAGCAGGAGTCATCCTCTGTGGAGATCTTTCTGAGCACCCAGTCAGCTTCTGCACTGGACTCAGTAACTCCCAGACTCTGGTGTCACTAGTGGAGCATCTGGTTCAGGTCACCAGGATTCATCCTCTGAAGAACGTAAACCAAACTCCATCCCAGTCTCTCTTAGCCCCCTTTATTCTTCTATCTTTGCTTCTAGGCCCACTTCCATCCCAAACCAAACATCTGCACAACTTATTTCACCAACTTCTTTGACTTTCAAACAAAGAATCGTTCTCTCAACCTTCTTCAGCCTGCCTCATCTTTGACTGTTCTCAGAAGGTATCGGACAGGAGCTCCTCACCGCCTACATTTCATCTAAATCCGTAAAAACGACCTACACGCGAGTTCATTCGGCTCGTTTTTTCCCAAACACCGCCGACATGCTCCTGACGATCCCTCTGACTCCCGCCATACTCTTCCTCAGGGCCCGGGTCTCCCTGACGAGGTCGACCAGCCGGTGAAACACCAACAAGACGCCGTGGTACGTCTCGGCCGCGGACACTTCGAAGAAGCCGCAGCGCTCCGTCAGAGCGAGCAGATGTCCCTCCTCGCCGGAGACTCTGCGGTGATGCTGCAGGTCACGTTTGTTTCCCACGATGACAACAGGCAAAGACGACATCTTCCTGCTGCGACGGATCAGCTGCAGCTGCTGGCGAATCGCCTCAAAGCTGCTGCGGTCGCAGATGTCATAGACGAGCACCATCCCATCTGCCCACTGCAGCTGCTTGTCGCTGACGGAGCAGGTTTTCCCTTCAGCCTGAAGAGAAACCAAATTTTCATTTAAACTGACAGGAAGCTAATATTTCCAGGTGTTTCAGATATTCATGGTACTGTTCTGCAGATTTAGTTAAGGTGGCAGAAATCTGCTCATCCAAGCTGAGGACTTTAGAAAAGGTCTTTACTGCAGGTAAGATAGTGACTGCTCACTATCTGTCCACAGAACCACTGTAAATACTCTATCCAAGTATTTTTTTTATTACTTGCACCTTTTTAAAATCTGCAAAACATGTTGGACATGCACACAGATTGTTTTAAACATAGCACAGTGTGGAATGGAGCAGCCAGGTGAGGACGTACCTGTGAGTCCCAGATGTTGATGCAGATCTCCTGACCATCGACTCTGTCGACTCGACTGTAAATCGACTCTAAAATCAAGAAGCAGGTTAAGACATTGTTCAGTCGGGTATAAATAAAACCAGAACACATTTTAACTATGAAGAGGAAACAGATGAAGGTCTCACCGATATCTCCGTACTCTCCGATGAATCGTCTGGTCAGAAATCTGACCGTTAGAGCTGCAAAGAGGAATAACAATAATATTACAGTCAAAAAACAACCAAACTATCATGTTACAGAGGCTCTAAAAGGAAACAGTAAAACATCACTGCAGTCTTTGGCGTTTTCAGGTTATTTTCCTTATATTGAAGCATTTCTTTTTTTTTGTGAAATCTGACACCATAATAAGATCTTTGAACTGCTCTGGGATGTTCATTTTCATTCAGTATCTTGCTGAACTCAAGCCCTAAACCTTTAACATAATGAAGGCAGAAAAGAAACATTAAATGAAAAGTTTTCTCACCAGTCTTGCCCACGTTGTGCACCCCAAGCAGCAGAATGTTTGCCTCCACCCTCTGCTGGTTTGGCTCCATCACCTCCATGCGGCTTTTCACCTCCACCACCATCAGGAATCTGTACTGGATCTAGTTTGACTGTGAACCTAAAGGATGTGGAGCTCCGGCTGCAGGTCCTGGTCTTCTTATACATCTTGTGGGCGTGGCGTCAGTCTGGATACAGTCTGTGATTGGTGGACAGGGTCTATCTGAAGTGTGATTACTGCATGTTAGGTTTTTTGTAGATATGAAGCTAACACTGGACCGGGGCATGGGTGGTGTTTTAGGCCATCCTGTTGTGTTTGTGAGGATTTTTGAGGACCACATTGTGAGGATGTGTATTATGGGGACATTTTGGGATATTTCTGCTGCATAGTGGAAATCTTTGGACATCTGGGCTCTGCATGGCATAAAATAACAACTCACAGCAATTGTTGCTAACCCAAACAGGTCAGAAACCTCTCTGTCTTTCAGCATTCACTGCTGGGCAAAACCAACAGTTTGAAACGGACAAATTTTTATTTAAGAATTTGCTTTTAATAGAATAACCTATTTGGGACAAACATGATTAGATTCTTCATGTCCTGGTCTGAGAGTGAGCAGAAACACTTCATCACGACTTGAGCGGAGAAGCAGTGCTGCCCTCTGGTGGCTGACCTGGAAAACAACCGTTTGTTGCACTAATTAGTCTAAGATCTTAACATTATTCTTATAACATGACATTTTGAAAGTAAAACATCTATAAGAAAATTTGTGGCATTATTCTTCAACATTTAGTTCTCCTTTATTTAAAAATAACATTCTAAAATACATCAAACCAAAATTATTTGCGATTGATTTTTGCTAAAAAAAAATGTTTTCCCACACAAACTGCTCTATGCTGCCCTCTACTGGCTGAACCCAAGTCTCATCATGATGTTTCTTTTCTCAGTTTTTTAAGCTAAACTTATAAAGTAAATCCCAGTAAAAACAGTCAATGGTTCACAGCACTACACCAGTTAGTTTCCACCATTGCTAAACTTGGACAGTTTTTTTAAAAACACAACAAAGATCTGGATTGGTTTTCTGCAGAACCAGTGAATACCCCAAGTCATTCCACTGAGTTTCTTCCAGTAAATGTTTGATCCTCCCTCTGATGCATCATGACTTTCTGTAAAGATCAAAAGGCTAGGAGACAGTTCCCCTCATTAGCTTTGCAAACGTCCAACCATCGTCTATACCATTTATCCTTACAGCTGGGCGACTGGTGGGGAACTCCATCTCCAGCAGTCATAGGACAAAAGGTGGGGTACACCCTGGACAGGTCAATCACAAGGCAACACAGAGACATGCACACCCATACCCAATGGGCATTTAGAGACCAATTAGTCTAGCAGTCATGCTTTTGGACTGTGGGAGAGAACAAAAGCATGCATGAGAAGAATATGCAAACTCGATGTGAGAAGACACCAGGCTGGGATTCGAACCCAGGACCTTCTTGCTGCAAGGCAACAAGTCTGTGTTTGTGAATGGTCTTTAAAGTCTCCTTTGGCTCTGGTTCAGTTTCCAGCAGGATTTATAAAAACCTGCCGGGGATATTATAAGCCTGACAGTGCTTGTTAAAGGAGTCATAAACTGTGAATGCAGCTCTGCAGGAAATAGGCCTAAATCCACCATGTAACAGTGATGTTACGGTGAGCTCATTATTCAAGAGTTAATCTGAAAATTTAATCAAGGTTTTAAACGATTCTGATTGGCTCTTCATCTCCTTGAGCGTACCTCCAGCTTGTGGTGTAAGATGATTTGTCCTCTAGATCAATGGGGAAAAGATAAAGAAAACGAGAACAACTAAAATCCAAACTGTTTAAACAAAAGCCTCGAGCTGTTCATGATTACTACGCTCTTAGCTGTACTACAACCGTGTTGCTATGGTTACACAGCCCTTAAGCTGCCCTGCCGCTGATCAGTTAACTCTGCATACAGGTTCCTCCTCCATATAACCCAAATCTCGAATATCCTCACAATAACGGAGACATGGTTCTCACTTTTCTAATCTCCCATTTTAAACGTCTGAAGTTGTAGGAGGAATAATGATGCTAAGCCCAACAGCAAGCATCCAGTTGCTCCAGTGGTAGTGGTGCATCTCAGCTACCGTTTTTCCACCAAAAGAAGTCTCGTTCTTGAACCAGTTCGGTTTGCGTGCCTTCAAACTTCTGTGTTTTGTTGAGTCCATTTCCTAACCTGAGTCATTAACAGTAGGTGTTACACAGTGCGGCGGTGGAGGGGGGGGGTGACTGGTAGTGGCACAGCGGATTTTGCTGAGCCCCGTGCAGTGGTCCAAAAGGCCAGGAGACGGCGACTCCATGCAAGAACAATGGATGTACAATGTTTTCATTTGCATATGTTCAGGAACCCTGAGTGTAACAGAAATGACTCGTTATACAAGGTCTGTTTAGTGTGTTTTTACAAACATACAAATAATGTTTATACAGTACATTGTTCCTCTTTGCCACCGTACTTGTTGCTTCTATTGCCTGCGGCTTCGACCTGCCTATGGGTGACGTTATGGTTCGTGCAGAAGAACCCAGTATTCTGCGGTGCCCGAGTTCAACCAGAGAACCAGAGTGAATACACGTCACCGGTTCAGGTTCACATTTGGCAACCAGAATGGACCCCAAACCGCTGTTGGGATCCCAGCCATGGATTACAACATGGATGAACATGGACTCTGAACTATACAAAATTGAAGGCCTGTATGAACCTCTGCACCTTTCAACATCACACTAACCTATTCCTAACCCAGCCCAGGAAGAGGAGGAGTCGTAGCTGACTCCCCGTGATGTCACTGTTTGAAAAAAAAACGCTGTGTTCCTACATGGAGGCCTCTACCACATGGTTCTCCAGCAGAACTGGACAGAGGGACACAACGCGCAAATGTCTCCTTGCCGGCAAGCAGGCATAACTCTTTAACTTAGATCCAAACGTGACTACCATCATGCCGATTAAATGCAACAGAGTTAAGAAGTAATTTGCTATTCAAGTACCCAGCATTCATTCATATAAAGGGTGTAATGAGTCAAGCGTGGCTTGACTTTTCTTCTGAGGCCTCCAGATGCAGCCCTAATTAAAACGGATTTTCCCCCATGACCTGAAGAAGAAGGCATCGGGACCGCAGCTTTGCATGCCTTCCTGCATGTACGTGCTGGTACTGAGAGCTACCCCCATTGAAGGAGCCGCAAGTTGCCTTTGTCGTACAGTTCGGCTGGGATGGCTAACCAGCTGATGCCCCCCTAGCTGGAACGCTTGTCCCTTTGCTCAGTCCACACGTAGATGACCGGGACAATTCTGCTTCCCTCAACGTCGCCCAGGACATCTTTTTCTCAGCACGGTAAGAGGTATGTAAGAGGTAGTGATTGGGCAGAGAAGATTAGTTTAGAATGAAATAATCTAAATAATGTTTGTTTAATGACGTTTGGTTTTTGTTTGTGTTGAGAAAACTTGGCTAAGTTCTAGCAGACTAGCTGCTGAGCTAATGTGTTCTGTGTTGTGTTTTAAAGTTAGGATAAACTTTATTTAAATTGGACATAACGTACTGTCAACGCTTATGTATTTTGAACCTTTTATTGATGGATTTTAAAGGAGTGGTTACAAGCTATAAGTTTCTCTTTTTGTTATCTGAAACCGCTAATGGCTAAGGCTAAACACGTGTCTTATGACCGCCATCTTATGAATCGATTAAGAATCAGTTTCCAATCTAGGAAAATAATATTTCCCTAGATATTATTTTATTAATTCAATTCAGTTTATTTAAATAGCGCCAATTCACAACACATGTCGTCTCAAGGTTCTTCACAACAGTCAGGTTCATACATTCCAATTAATCCTAACCATTGAACAGTTCAGTCAGATTCAGTTATTTATTCAAATTGGATAAAAAGTTTTTCTATCTAAGGAAACCCAGCAGATTGCATCCAGTCAAAGACTTGCAGCATTCACTCCTCCTGGATGAGCATGTAGAGACAGTGACAGTCACTGGTGTTGAATTGCAGCAATCCCTCATACTGAGCATGCATGTAGCGACAGTGGAGAGGAAAAACTCCCTTTTACAGGAGAAAACCTCCAGCAGAACCGAAACCGGGCTCAGTGTGAGCGGCCATCTGCCACGACCGACTGAGGTTTGAAAGAAACAGAGCAGAGACACAAAGAGAACAAAGAAGCACTGATCCAGGAGTACTTTCTATGGGAAGGAAAAGTAAATGTTAATGGATGTAGCTCCTTTAGTTGTTTCATCTAGAAAGAAAGAACAGATAAACTCTGATCCAGTTTTCAAGGTTAGAGTCTGAAAGAGAGAACATAGAGTTAGTTACAGTAGAAGCTCAGTCAGTAGCCATGTCTAGGAGAGAGAAAGGGTTAAACACTGAAAGACAGGGCCATGTGGATCATCTGTAGAAGGTGAGCAATAAGTTGTTGCCAGCAGAAGCTTGGACGATGCCTCTCTCCAGAAAGGTGTCACAGGTAGACACAGAGCCAGGCCAGGTGTAGCTTCTAGGAAGAGAAAAGAGAGAGAACATAAAGTTAAAAGCTGAAATAACAGCAAATAATGCAAAATTGGAGAGTAGTATGAGAATGTAGCGAAGAGGGTGAAAGTGGTCATTATGTCCCCCGCAGCCTAAGCCTATAGCGCATAACTACAGAGATAGTTTCAGTTCAGATTATTTAGTTAAACGGCGCTTATTTACAACAATGTCGTCTCAGGAACCCCACAAAGGTCCACTGATGGTCATTGTTATACTAAAAACCACAAGGATTGGGATACCTCCCTCTGTCAGACTGATTATAATCATTGGAAAAGAGAAGGGGTCATACAGGTACCAGAAATGGAGGGTGTGTTTGCACCTCAACCATAACTGAGCCGGTTTAGGCTAAACCTGACTCCCCCTTACTCCAACCAACAGGGAGCTAATGTGATAGCTCATTAAACACCAGCTAAGAATAATTTCTCCAGGAAGGTTGTTGGCTTTATTCAAAATAAAATTTCCTTAAATTTTAATATTTCCTTAAATATTATAGCACTAAATACAAGCAGCTAATGAGACACTATTTAGAATTAGTCATCCAGAGGATTGGTTTTATTCAGCAAATCATTATTTAAAATATTTTATGAAAATAATGTTTTATCTGATCTTACATTGTGAATGGTTGTTTGAAGGTATACCAATTATTAAGTTAGTTCCAAGACTAACTTAACTTCATTTCCAGGTTCTTTAAGATAATCCTTGGTTCTCAAACATAAATAATATTGCATGTTAACGTTGCTTAATTTTATTGGTCATACTTGTTCATATTGTACATAGTTGGTCTTTATTCTTTAATTCTGCTTGGTAGTTTAGTTGGATTGTTTTAGCAAAGTAAAGAGTTTGTTGATTGAAATATGTTTGACTTTGAGTTGACTTATTTTTGTTAATAAATTCTTGTATTTTAAGAAATTGTGTGAATTTATTCCATATACAGGTCCTTCTCAAAATATTAGCATATTGTGATAAAGTTCATTATTTTCCATAATGTAATGATGAAAATGTAACATTCATATATTTTAGATTCATTGCACACTAACTGAAATATTTCAGGTCTTTTATTGTCATAATACGGATGATTTTGGCATACAGCTCATGAAAACCCAAAATTCCTATCTCACAAAATTAACATAGCATTAAAAGGGTCTCTAAACGAGCTATGAACCTAATCATCTGAATCAACGAGTTAACTCTAAACATCTGCAAAAGATTCCTGAGGCCTTTAAAACTCCCAGCCTGGTTCATCACTCAAAACCCCAATCATGGGTAAGACTGCCGACCTGACTGCTGTCCAGAAGGACACTATTGACACCCTCAAGCAAGAGGGTAAGACACAGAAAGACATTTCCTGAACGAATAGGCTGTTCCCAGAGTGCTGTATCAAGGCACCTCAGTGGGAAGTCTGTGGGAAGGAAAAGTGTGTGGCAGGAAAACGCTGCACAACGAGAAGAGGTGACCGGACCCTGAGGAAGATTGTGGAGAAGGGCCGATTCCAGACCTTGGGGGACCTGCGGAAGCAGTGGACTGAGTCTGGAGTAGAAACATCCAGAGCCCACCGTGCACAGGCGTGTGCAGGAAATGGGCTACAGGTGCCGCATTCCCCAGGTCAAGCCACTTTTGAACCAGAAACAGCGGCAGAAGCGCCTGACCCGGGCTACAAAGAAGCAGCACTGGACTGTTGCTCAGTGGTCCAAGTACTTTTTTCGGATGAAAGCAAATTCTGCATGTCATTCAGAAATCAAGGTGCCAGAGTCTGGAGGAAGACTGGGGAGAAGGAAATGCCAAAATGCCAGAAGTCCAGTGTCAAGTACCCACAGTCCAGTGATGGTCTGGGGTGCCGTGTCAGCTGCTGGTGTTGGTCCACTGTGTTTTATCAAGGGCAGGGTCAATGCAGCTAGCTATCAGGAGATTTTGGAGCACTTCATGCTTCCATCTGCTGAAAGCTTTATGGAGATGAAGATTTCATTTTTCAGCACGACCTGGCACCTGCTCACAGTGCCAAAACCACTGGTAAATGGTTTACTGACCATGGTATCACTGTGCTCAATTGGCCTGCCAACTCTCCTGACCTGAACCCCATAGAGAATCTGTGGGATATTGTGAAGAGAACGTTGAGAGACTCAAGACCCAACACTCTGGATGAGCTAAAGGGCCGCTATCGAAGCATCCTGGGCCTCCATAAGACTCAGCAGTGCCACAGGCTGATTGCCCTCCATGCCACGCCGCATTGAAGCAGTCATTTCTGCCAAGGATTCCCGACCAAGTATTGAGTGCTAACTGTACATGATTATTTGAAGGTTGATGTTTTTTGTATTAAAAACACTTTTCTTTTATTGGTCGGATGAAATATGCTAATTTTGTGAGATAGGAATTTTGGGTTTTCATGAGCTGTATGCCAAAATCATCCGTATTAAGACAATAAAAGACCTGAAATATTTCAGTTAGTGTGCAATGAATCTAAAATATATGAATGTTAAATTTTCATCATGACATTATGGAAAATAATGAACTTTATCACAATATGCTAATATTTTGAGAAGGACCTGTATGTGCAGAGTTTATGCTGTTCAATAATGTCAGAGCTCGTCTCACACCTTTCTATTTTGTCCTAAAACCATCGCCTTACTGGGCTGGTATTCACAGGACAACCCTTAACAGACCCAAATGTTATTTGATCAAATATTAATATATTCATAGTAATAGTCACAACACTGCATTGATGGAAAAGGGGTAAGAGTGAACCTGGGTCAGCTGAGAAAACACTTCTTAAGTAACAACATTCAGTGGTCACACTGACTGCATTTAACTACTCCACACAACCCCAATCAAGACATTTTCTTCAGCTTTGGTTATTGCTTTGTTAATTTATAAATAAAACATGAAAATGTTTTAGTTTTTAACTAAACTTTTTAAGGCAGGGTATTACAAATTTACTGTATTCTCACGCTACAGAAAACACTGATGTAGTTTTTAAATTCAGATTCTCTTCATTCAATCAACATTTAAGAGCAGTTAATAATTTTACATTCAGCTCCCTTTGATTCTTTATTCAGTAAAGATTTGTATGAACTGTTCAACAAACGTGCTTTACTTCGAACAATGTGTACAAAATGTGAAATAATGTTCAAACAATAACAGAAAAATCCAACTTGTGAGGGAAGTTGTGAGAATAATTTTCTCTTTTAAGGATCTGCAGATGGTTTCTATCAACTATATTCCGAATGTCTGGTTTTATGTCTCATTTCTTCCCTCCTGCGTGAAGCTTTGATGTTTTACACATAAGATGATTATCTGCAAGCAGGGCAAATGTAAAGGCACTTAGACAGAACTCTTTACGGAACCCTGACCCATACCAGGTTGTCAGAAAGATCCATTCGGTGCTGTAACTGGCTCAGTAAACATAATTCACGTGGTTCTTGCAGAATACCTGCAGTAAAAAAAGTCTGTCTGTGGTTTTAAGCCTTAAACGTCTTCATGTTTGTGCTTGGGCCTCTTGGCTGCAGAGGTTCCCCTCAGATCCAGAAAGTCCCTCAGTCTCTTCCTCAGGGCCTTCAGCTTCAACTCGGACATGAAGTCGTCTTCTTCTGTTTGCTTTGGCATCTCTCTACTGCACAACACAGTACTGTTAGCCGAACTGCTCGGACCTTCAGGATCACATAGCATGCTTCCATTTGGTGCCATCAGGAGTGAAGGATGAAGTTCTGAACCCAAAGTTTCCACCAACTTCTTTTGGAAGCTTTGCTGCAGGTCCATTAAAGGACTTCCCTGGAAACAGCAGATAAATAAAGCTGAAAACAGATATAGCAGCTCAGCAGTGAGTTCTGCAGAGCCCTGATGATGCTCCATCTGTTGGAGTCAGCAGGGTTTGAACAAAAAGCGTTCTGCTATAAACTCTAAACAGGTCTGTTTATATGCACTAGAGCTGCAATGCAAAACTCTTGATCCTGCCCCAGACTACTGTCATCCTTTAAACTGGTCTTGATCTATGGTTCTCAAGACCTTCTGCAGAACTTTAATGGCTTTTTCTCATCTTTTCAGACTGAAATGTGATCTTCAGGGTATTTTCTTTTCTGCGGTCTGATAAAAAACCAGAAAAGAAGGCTGGTGTGGGTCTCATGTGTCAGACCTTTGCTGAAGATACTTTAGGAAGATGCAGGGAGCTAAAACTTCTGTTCATTTCTAGGTCTGAAATGAACACATTCACAAATGCAATTCCAGTCTTACCTGTGAGGCTTCGCTGAACAAAAGCCAGAGGTCAGAGACGACCTGTGCAGGTGTTTGATAAGGAGGAGAGACGTGGTGGCTCAGACGCTCTGATATCAACATCAGATCAGACCAAAGATCCAACTGAAACAGCAACAAAGACAGTATGAGCAGCAGGCTACACATCAGCCTTCTGCCATTACAGTGTTATTAAAATGCACAGACATGCAGCATTTATGCTCTTAGAGTCTGATTACATAACAGCAGTGAAAATCTTATTATTGTCTCTTTCATACTCCAGGCGTGCATTAAAACATTTTATAGACATGTCCAAGTTCTATCAGGCCACAAAAATGTGACTTATAAAATAACTTTAAAAATGCTAACATAACCAGACAGTAATATTTTTAACTCCTCTACCATCCAAATGCTTTGTGTTAAAAGAAGTAAAAATGTTCTTTAAACGTCTGTGAATCAACTGCATGGAGCAACTGTGGTCAGGGGAGGCAGAAAATCATTCGAAGGGCCACAAATGGCCCACATGCCACGCTTTGGACACCCCTTCCATACACAGTTTTCATCTTAAAGACGTTGGGTAGAGATTAATCCTGTGTAGTTCTAACCAGCCAACACCAGAACCGGCTGGTGTGTAAAAACTGACCTGTGAGAAGCGTCCGCAGCCTTCAACCTTCAGGTGCAGCAGGAGAGTCTCACACCTCTGAAACACAGAACTCAGTTTAAATGACCAGAACCTTGGCTGGGAGGATCACACACAGCATCTAATGATCCAATGATGCAGACACATGAACCACACACACCCTCTGGTCTTGCAGGCTGAGAGAAGAACACTGTGGACTCGTTGGCCTGTCAGCGCTGTAGGGGTCCGAAGGGTCCGACAAGTCCTGACATAGCGAACAGACCAACTCTGACCTGTAAGACAAAGATGAGGGACGTTTATTCCACAACATGAAGGAGCTCAGTCCATCTGTAGCCTGATGGAAATCAGTCGTTTATAATGGTAAATGATTTCCAGTTCTGGTCCTGAAGGATCCATTGGAATGACACTGGGGTACCCCAAGGCTTGTTGCTGGGACGCCTTTCTTTTTATATTGCACGCCTTAGGCTTGCCATTTAAAAGGCTTCTTCTCTGCTTATTAAAGTTTGTGAAGGTAACTCTGGATTGTAGAGCTGGACAAATGTTCTCCAAAGCTCCATGAGGTTCTACCAGCTGTTGATGACTATGCTAAATAAGAATTTCGTCTGTTACTGTATGACGATTGAGACACGAGTGAAGAAAAAAAATGTGCCTTCCTGACATCTTCATGCAGACCAGCGTCACTTTATCTCTATTTTGGTAAAGCATCTGTTAGCATCTATTAGCAGCTATTAGCATCTGTTAGCAGCTATTAGCATCTATTAGCAGCTATTAGCATCTGTTAGCAGCTATTAGCATCTGTTAGAATCTATTAGCAGCTATTAGCATCTGTTAGCATCTATTAGCAGTATGATCCATTGGATCATAATCCATGGATTGAATGTTCTGCATCATGCTGAACAGTATTACTGTGACCCAATTATGATATGTGCATAGATTTATATGAACAGTCCAGTTACGAGTTGTTTTATCATAATTAACTTTAATCCATCATTTAATGGATAATGTTTCTTGTTTGGGTTCTCATCAGTGCTCGGCACGAGGACCTGCTCATTTGGTAGCAGAACTTGGACACCATTGGATTCAAATCAGATTTTAGGAGAGACTGATCCAAAATGGTTCCAACAAATGACTTCTGGGTAAATCAGAGCGGCTAGAAGAGAAGCTAGAAATGGAGATAACGTGTTTTTGCATCCATGGGTGTTTGATGATTGTTGGATGCTGAAGATTCTATATCTGCTTTAGGACTACTAGAATCTGCCTGCTGTGCTGAACCTTCAGATGATGTGTTGCTCTGGTTAAATCCTGAAACTCTGTGTTTTAGGAATGACTAATGAAGATCAGCCACTTCAGCAGAAGAAATTCACTCCTACCAGATGTCCGGTCCAAATGGAGGGACGTGACAGTCTCTGTGGTACCCCCGACCACAGACTGTGCAGATCTTTGAAGCACTGGAAGATCCACATGCAGCGCAGGAAATGACCTCCAGGGACAACGGCGACTCGGGAGACTGAAGCTCTGTGAAGTCTTCAGTGATGTCCGAGGCGTTGTCAGAGATGGTCTCTGAGACATCCTCATCACTGGACTAGAACACAACAGAACCAGAAGCATTTGGATGGTTTCAAATGACCCCATCAATGTGATATTTCTGTTTTGTTTGGATTAATCATGAAGACGAACAAACCTGAGCGTCCTCCTGCACCTCCTGCAGGTAGAGCTCATCCTTTTGGTTTCCGAGGATAAAATGGTAACGAGGCAGGAGACATCCAGGTCCAGGCAGGGGCAGAGGAAGTCTTAGCAGAGACACTGTGGGCTGCCAGTAGAGCTGACTGTAGTCCTGCTGTTTAGTCTTAGTCCTCGGTGGCTCTTCGTCTTCTCTGTCTGATGTTTCAGAAGAAGACAGATTCAGTCCAAGTTCAGGTTCTTCAGACAAGCCGAGGGACATCTTGTCCTCAGACGTTACCGGTGAAGCTGGTTGACCAAAAACGTCCATTTCTTTAGATGTGAACGTGCTCGGTTTGACCTTATAAACTTTATGTGATGACTCCTCTTCAGCAGGTTCATTTTCAACAACGTCATCATCTGAAGTTCCAGGTGAAAACGGTTTAACAAACGACCGGATGTCTTCAAAGCTCGATTTGACGTCGTAGACTTCAGGTAGCGACTCGTGTTCCTCAGACAAGACGACGGTGAGATCTTCTGGAGTTCTAGATAATAATAGTTTTTCAGAGGTTTGGGTTTCTGTGGATTTGCTCCTGGTTGGATCCACCTCACATACCTTCGGTGAAGACTGTTCTTCTGCAGGTTCAATTTTCTCAGACAACCTTATGAGGAGCTCCTGGTTTGATGTTCCAGGTGAATTAAAAGAAGATTGGATTTCATTGGGCTTGGTCAGAGTTGGTTCTGCATCGTGTGTTTCAGATGAAGACTGATCTCCTACGGGGGCAGTTCCTTCTGATGAACCTGCTACCTGTCTGTTCCCTGGTGTCTCAGGAGAAAAAAGTTTCTCCTCCTCTCTGTTTCCATCGGTGGTCCGATCAGACCCATCGTTGGTCGGTTTGTATGCTTCTGGTTCCTGCTGTCCCTCCTTGTGTTGGACTTTGTGGTTGGAGCCAATCATCCCCTTTAAATCTGGATTCTGTTGCTGGTCTTCAAGGGTGGAGGGAAGAGGTCCAACACTGGAGGTGAGATGTTGGTCCGAAAGCAGCTGATTCCTGGATTCCATACAGATTTGGATTCCTGGAGCTGAGGGACTCCGTCCAACAGAAGAGACATTCCCCGGAGTTCCTTGAGGAACCTGTGAACTTTCACAGCTGTCCTGAACTAGAAGCGCATGGTTCTGCAGCACTGGAAGCTGGGTCCAGTCTGAGGGGAGGCTGCGACCTGAGTCAAACACCGAGTACACGGGGTTGGTGTTGGTCAGCAGCAGTACAGCAGACTGGTTCTGACTGGGAACAGCTCTTTGGTTCACAATCAGCGATGGCTGGACTGGATTGAGGGTGCCATTAAGCAGCGACGGAGCCGGTACCAGGGGAAGGACTGGGTTGACGGGCTGAACACTGACTGTCGGAGCTGTGGGGGAAACCACCTGGGGGAAGATGTAATAGGTGGAAGCTGGAGAGCAGCTTAGAGATGGGAACGAAGGGATGGAGGATGAAGACTGGACAACAGTCTGAGGGCTCGTCTGAACCACAGCTCCAGGCTGGTTCTGGAGGTGTGGTTCGGACGAACCCTCACCTACAGACTGGTTCTGGGCGCTGGCAGGTTGCTGCATCAGAGGAGCTGACGTTCTGATTTTAGGAGCAAGAGCTCTACAGGAGCTGCTGGATGTTGAAGAACTGCTGGCCTTCTTATTCTTCCACTGAAACTTGACAAACAGCTTCCCTGACTTGGACTCCAGCTGAGACTTGGTGAGAACATTGATTCTGACACCAGAGCCTTTGGTGGAGGTGGTTGAAGAGGAGGAAGACAGAGGACTTCCAGAGGGCCTGGACGAGCTCTGACCCAGCGTAGAAGGACACATGACGGGTGTGGCCTGGTGATGAGCATAAGCTGGACCTACAGAGGAAGGAGGACCTGCCTGAGCAGATGAATATGGTAATGCCTGATGAAGGAGACTAGAGAGGAACGGATTCCTGGCTTCAACAGCCGAGACGGTTCTGAACCTGACAACTGTGGCTGATGGAGCGGTGTAGCTGGAGGCAGGTGGGGGGACTGCGGTGGATGCAGAGGGAACCACCCAGCGATTGTTGGATGAAGATCCCCAGGAACCACAGCTCGGGTGCAGCTGGGAGGGCTTGCTGGTGGAGGCTGCAGCATAAATGGTTTTACAAACTGAGGAAGACTTGGAAACGGAGGTGGGAGGAAGACAGGACTGACGGGAAGGAGAAGCAGAGGATCTCGACTGCAGAACTGACTCGACGATTTTCAACACGTTCACCTTGGGTTTACCTGTAGAGGGATTAGAGAAGATGGAGGAAACTGTAGACGAGGAGGGTGGAGGAGGGCAATGATCTTTGGAAGCTGGTAGACTGACACCTGGAACACGTGAAGCAACACCAGTACTGGTCCCAGTTTGACAAATGGTCCTACAAGACGAAGCTGTCAGATTGGAGGAGAAGTTGGGTGATGTGATGGAGGTGTCTGTGGAGCACAATGTAGGTGACGTGGAGGTTGGAGCAGAAATGCAAACAGGAACACTGTTAGTTGTAACTGGTTTGCAGGTGAGGGTCTGATAGGTGGAGGTGGGAGGAGTGGTGATGAGGGAAGAGGAAGAGCTGGCTGGAGTTTCTGCTTGGGGCACGGAGAACGGGACCCAGGAGACGTGAAGTTTACCTGGAATCAGAAACAACGAGTCAGAGTTTCCTGCATCCACTCAGGAACCAAGTACAGAAACATTTAAGCAAAAGTCCTGATCCAGTCCTCATTTCCTCATTAATGCAGTGGTTCCAAACAGTTCTCCGGGCTTTCTGGAGGCTGCTTTTTCACTCAGGTTCAGCCCAGTTCTTGAACCCGACCATTTGGCATATCAGAACACACTAATCTGTGCTTCACTGACACAAACTGTCATGTCTTTAGGATTTAAGGTCTGTCACAGGACCGAAGATGACCTACTCCTCCTGAGGACCTCCTCCTTCAGCTGGACATTTGGATCAGAGCCTCAGGTGCCTTAACAAACAGTCTGACTGAAGAACCGGACCGAAATAACTGAGCGATTATGGTCAGAGGAAACTACACTGGTTTAACAGCAGGATCCGATGTGTCATCATGTCCAGAACCACTGTGGTTTAAAACTGCAGACAAGTCACCGTTTACTGTACAGTGTGGTCCAATTCTCAAGGCAGAGCTGTTGGCTTGGCTCTGGTACCATCCCTTCAAGCAAGGTCGGAGAGAAGATGTGAGAAGAAGACCACAGGATGGCATTTCTGTGAGGATTCTTGCCAGATATGCTGAGCTCACAGTGTGGGTCACGATTATTGTGGTGGGTCTTAGAACTGGGACGGCCATGGAAGAGGGTTGATTCTGGATCTGCTGAACCATTTCTGTGTTTGATGCGTGCAAAACATTTGGATCGTCATCCTGCTGAAAGACAAAATGACGACCCGTTTTCAGGTGTCTGGGTAGAGGCCATTAGGGTTTGATTAAAAATGTCCTGGTATCATTAATCCAGTAGACCTGGCTAAGATGACCCAGCAGGGTAGAAGGTCCGAGATTAAAGGTTGACATTAACATCAAGATAAAGAGCTCATGAAGCCCGGCGGTCCAACAAGGTTCTGTCTCAATATTGTGAAAAGTTAATTATTGGAAACTCATGGTGTCAACACCCTAATCAGCTAATTAACTCCAATCATCTGCCAAGGTTTTCTGAGCCTCTACATGGAGAACCAGAACCAGACTGTTCCTCAGTGTTTTTAGATGAAAGTAAATTCAGCATTTCCTTTGGAGATCAAGGTCCCGGAGTCTGGAGGAAGAGAGGAGAGGAACAGAATCCACGTTGATTGAAGTCCAGGATGAAGGTTCCACAGTCAGTGATGATCTGGGGTGCCATGTCTTCTGCTGGTTCTGGTCCACTGGGTTTTCTGAAGTCCACAGTCACCTAAGCCATCTACCAGGAGATTCTAGAGCTCCTCATGCTTCCTTCTGCTGACAAGCTTTATGGAGATGTTGATTTCATTTTCCAACTGGACTTAGTACCTCTGGCGGTTCCCACACCGCCAGAGGTACCAAAAGCTGGTCCAATGACCATGTTGGTACTGTTGATGGGCCAGTAAACTGGCCTGACCAGAACCCATTAGAGAACCTATGGAGTTCTGTCAAGAGGAAGATGAGAGACACCAGAACCAACAATGCAAATGACCCGAAGGCCGCTATCAAAAGCAACCTGGGCTTCCTGAACACCTCAGCAGAACCACAGGCAGATCTCCTTAATGCCACCCATTGAAGCAGGAATTTATGTAAAAGGAGCCCAGACCAGGTAGTGAGAGCACAGAAATCAGAAGCCTGACATTTCTATTTAAAATCTCCTTTTTATTGATCCGATGTTATATTCTGAGACTGAAATATTTCCCTCTATGTTTGAAGAATAGAAATAGATGAGTTTCATTTTTCTGACATGAGGGAGAAAAATATACTTTTGATGATATTCTAATTTAACAGCCTGTGGTTATTTTTGTAAACCCGGATCTAAACATCATGAGATCGACCAGAACTACAGCCTGAATCCACCAGATCACTGCTGCTGATTTACTTTTTCATCATCACAGAGCTTCAGTCAGCTTCTTCCTGCTTCTCAACAGATGGAAACTAAAGATCCAGACAAGACAAATAAAACACAGACAGAACAAAACCCAGAAAGCCATAAGATCCTAAAAAAAACCTGAGCTTACCAAAGTTCAGAATGCCTTCCACTGAGCTTCTGTCAGTGATGACCTTCACATCCACCATCTTTGAAGGTGGACACGAGTCCTCGCCTGCAAGGTCCTTCAACTGGGAGGTAATCTAAAAAAAACAGATACCAGATCCGGTTAAAGCGATTCCCAAAGCACCAAACGGATCACCTTTAGATTCATTTGAAGGACCTGGACCAACTTTGTGACTCGCTGCTGCTAACATGGACCAAAGATGTCATTCAACCCATGAAGAAGCAGAGTACCGAAACAACTCAGTGAGTAATCATATCTATAAATGTCTGAATTTAATAACTAAATGTAAGAGTTATTAATTAACTAAATAATGTCACCTAATTAAAAAAATAAGAAACCCAACATCAACCCCATCACTTCAATGATAAAGATTGTTCATCTGAGAATCCATCAAGATCTCTGTAGCAAAGATCAGCATCCTGGTCTCCATAGCAACCATCAGACTGTCTGCAGGCTGAGGGTTTAATTCAGGAGGCAGGTGAGAAAAAGCCTTTTCTGTCCGACCATCATGTAACTGAGACTTTAACTGGACTCGGCCTGAGCTTTAAGCAACAAGTCCTCCAGGAGGGTCTGCTGTGAAACTCAGGATCCGTATGTGGAGAAGCACTTCATGTCCACTGTTAAGCACAGTGGTGGATCTGTGATGCTGTGGGTCCCTTTCTCCTCTGAAGAGCCTGGGAATGTTTTTAAAATGCCAGGCATCATGAAAAACTGAATTCTCCAATCTTCTGAAACGTTTGAGAAGAAGACTAAGTTGTCTTCTTACAGTGAGATCAACCAGGAGATGGAGAACCACAAACAAACTGCAGATCCGACAATTTAAACTCCTCTTCAGTGATGAAGATGAGTCTGAGCAGAGGACAGAAAGATCTGATCGGATATGAGCAAAGAGCAGCAGGTGGAGGTTCTACCTGAGATATGCAGCCCACCAGAGTAGGCAGGTTGGTGGTGTTTCTGGCCTCTTCTGCAGCTTCAGTGAGAGGTACGTGACTCTTCTGGAGCAGCTTCACTTTCTCCATCTTCTTAGTGATCAGAGTTCGCTCCACGCTGTAAACCTTCTGCTCACAGGAACAGAGAAACCATCTGTTACAGCAAAAGGCAGATGAATCTGTACCTATGACACCAGGTTGGTTTAAATTACCTGAATCTGTTTGATCATTTCTTCAAACCTACTGTTGAGGAGCGCAGTCAGAGTGTTGATGTGTTTCTGCAGCTTGCTGGTCATGAAGGACTCACACTGAGCCAGAACCTGCAGCCTGCAACACAACAGCAGAGGTCAGAGTGTATGGGTCGGATCAGGGAGACCTCTGCTGGCCGCTGGATGATAGACCAAATGTCAGAACATCACTTAAAGGAGAGCAGATGTGGTCAGATAGGCAGAAGATGAGGAGAAAGCATTAAAATGGTTAGAAAAGTCCAGAACCAAACTGTGGGGTAAATTCTCCATCACAATGTTATCAGCGGTTTGCAACCTGCGGCTCTGGGGCCTCACATGGCTCTTCATATTCACCACAATGGATCCCAGAAGCATTAAAGACACAGAACTGATCAGTGTTTGACATATGAAGGTAAGAAGAAACGCTTTCATGAAATATCTACTTTTTTCCTTAAATATGTAACGTTCTATTGGAGAAAATGTTTCATTGTTTTAAGACCGGGAAAAAGAAATTAAAGCTTGGTTCTTAAATGTGTTTCGTCTTATCCAGCGGGCTTATAAACCCAGATAGGTTTTGGGTCCGGCTGTGTTTAGTGGGTTGAGGTAAAAACGTGGTTCCTTGTAGAGGTTGCTTCCCCCTGCTGGTTGGATCCTCCCAGCAGTTACTGGGAGAGAGACTGGAAGTCAGGATTCCCCTGGAAAACATTTGAAGCCGTAAAGGACGGGTCTTCCAGTGAGAAGCTGCTGGTTACTCTGTGGATGATGGTCCAGGTCTGGCCTTCAGGTCCAGTATCAGTGATGCTTTGTGTAACAGAGGCCACCTGTGTGGAGGAGGTTCTGGGAGTGTTGGTGCTGCCAGGACACAGTGCTTCAAGGTATGGTACCAGGCAGGAAGGATCAGTATCATTTGGGCTCCCACAGGAGCAGAGACCTTCTGCTGGAGAATCTGGTTCTTTTCATGCTGCACAAACATGTATTCATTTATTTTAAATGCTTTTATTTAGTTTAAGAAAACCTTGATGATCTGAAAGCAGCTATGACCCTTCACCTCTATCCTGCTGACAGAGGCTGGTAGAGTCTGAGATGGTTTTTGGTCATTTCTCTGAGATTCATGCTTTGACCTTGGGCTGAATCTGCTGGTACGTCCATTCTAGGGCTGCAACTAACGATTACTTTCATAATAACATAATAATAATAATGTTTAATAATGATAACAAAAAAAACATTTTAAATTTTCACTTCTTTATTCCAAAATAGAATATTTGGACCTGGAGGGTAAATTAGCTCACAAAAACCAGGATGCTGCTTGAGTGTTCTGTTGCAATAACAATAAATACATAAATGTTAGCTTCTGTCCCTCCATCCCTCATGGCGCTGGTGCTCCAGTTTCGTGAAGCGTGACGTGCTCCCACACTTTTGAGGACTTGGGTCGAACCGTTTTCTCTGCGTCACTCATTTGTAGAATTTAGTTAATTTCCTTTGAAAATACCACCTCCACTTTGCCTCCGTCTCGCTCTGTTCAGCTCGCTCTGCAGGTTGAGTTTTCAACCCAGATTGATGGGCAGCAACAGTTGCTGCTCTGAGCTCTTTGCTGATGTCTTTCCACCCTGGCATGTTTGATTTTCAACACTGTTGTGTGATGTTTTCCAGAGCAGCTTGGTTCTGTTAACAGGACTTCAGTCCAGTTTTCCTAGTTATTCAGATAAAAATGGAGTTGGACCAGAACCTGCACCGTTTTAATTTTCTGGGGTTAGAAACCTTTTCGCTGGTGTGGACGAACAAAGATTATTGAGGATTTTATTTCAAGTAAATGGACTGAACTTATCTAGCGCCTTTCCAGTCATGCAGACCACTCAAAGCGATTTATACTAGAGCCACATTCGTACTCACTAACGCTCGCACATTCATACACCGATACACAGATCGGCAGGCAACTTGAGGTTAAGTGCCTTGCCCAGGGGCACATCGACCTATGGCAGGAGAAAGCTGAAATTGAACCCACAACCTTCTGATTGCAGGACGACTACTCTTCCTACTGAGCCTCAGTCGCAAGTCAGTCAGAATAAACCCGATGTTTGACGTTTTGCTAAAATCTACTTCATTTCATTGATTAATTATGTCTACCCATTCCTGTGTTTCAGGCTGCAGCAGCCTCCATATGGATATGGATACCAAGCAATCAAGGTCGACTGTGGCTCAGTAGGAAGAGTAGTCGTCTTGTGATCAGAAGGTTGTGGGTTCGATTCCAGCTTCCTCCTGCCATATGTTGATGAGCAAGACACGTAACCTCAAGTTGCCTACCGATCTGCGTATTGGTGTATGAATGTGTGAGCGTTAGTGGGTGAATGTGGCTCTAGTATAAATCGCTTTGAGCAGTCTGTATGACTGGAAAAGCGCTATACAGGTCCTTCTAAAAAAATATTAGTATATTGTGATAAAGTTCATTATTTTCCATAATGTCATGATGAAAATTTAACATTCATATATTTTAGATTCATTGCACACTAACTGAAATATTTCAGGTCTTTTATTGTCTTAATACGGATGATTTTGGCATACAGCTCATGAAAACCCAAAATTCCTATCTCACAAAATTAGCATATCATTAAAAGGGTCTCTAAACGAGCTATGAACCTAATCATCTGAATCAACGAGTTAACTCTAAACACCTGCAAAAGATTCCTGAGGCCTTTAAAACTCCCAGCCTGGTTCATCACTCAAAACCCCAATCATGGGTAAGACTGCCGACCTGACTGCTGTCCAGAAGGACACTATTGACACCCTCAAGCAAGAGGGTAAGACACAGAAAGACATTTCTGAACGAATAGGCTGTTCCCAGAGTGCTGTATCAAGGCACCTCAGTGGGAAGTCTGTGGGAAGGAAAAAGTGTGGCAGAAAACGCTGCACAACGAGAAGAGGTGACCGGACCCTGAGGAAGATTGTGGAGAAGGGCCGATTCCAGACCTTGGGGGACCTGCGGAAACAGTGGACTGAGTCTGAGTAGAAACATCCAGAGCCACCGTGCACAGGCGTGTGCAGGAAATGGGCTACAGGTGCCGCATTCCCCAGGTCAAGCCACTTTTGAACCAGAAACAGCGGCAGAAGCGCCTGACCTGGGCTACAGAGAAGCAGCACTGGACTGTTGCTCAGTGGTCCAAAGTACTTTTTTCGGATGAAAGCAAATTCTGCATGTCATTCGGAAATCAAGGTGCCAGAGTCTGGAGGAAGACTGGGGAGAAGGAAATGCCAAAATGCCAGAAGTCTCAAGACCCAACACTCTGGATGAGCTAAAGGCCGCTATCGAAGCATCCTGGGCCTCCATAAGACCTCAGCAGTGCCACAGGCTGATTGCCTCCATGCCACGCCGCATTGAAGCAGTCACTTCTGCAAAAGGATTCCTGACCAAGTATTGAGTGCATAACTGTACATGATTATTTGAAGGTTGACGTTTTTTGTATTAAAAACAGTCAGTCATTTTCTACCGCTTCTTCCATAGTGGGTCGTGGGGGAGCTGGTGCCTATCTCCAGCAGTCTATGGGTGAGAGGCAGGGTACACCCTGGACAGGTCGCCAGTCCATCACAGGGCAACACACAAACAACCATGCACTCATTCATACACCTAAGGGCAATTCAGAGAGACCAATTAACCTAACAGGCATGTCTTTGGACTGTGGGAGGAAGCCGGAGTTCCCAGTGAGAACCCACGCATGCACGGGGAGAACATGCAAACTCCATGCAGAAACACTCCTGGTTGGGAATTGAACCCTGGACCTTCTTGCTGCAAGGCAACAGTGCTACCAACTGCGCCACCTTGCAGCCTGTATTAAAAACACTTTTCTTTTATTGGTCGGATGAAATATGCTAATTTTGTGAGATAGGAATTTTGGGTTTTCATGAGCTGTATGCCAAAATCATCCGTATTAAGACAATAAAAGACCTGAAATATTTCAGTTAGTGTGCAATGAATCTAAAATATATGAATGTTAAATTTTCATCATGACATTATGGAAAATAATGAACTTTATCACAATATGCTAATTTTTTGAGAAGGACCTGTATAAGTTCAGTTCATTTAACATTTTAGTCGCATTCTGGACACTTTCAGTCAGTTTTCATGAAATAATTCAACTGAGGAGCTAAATGTGACAGAGACCAGGTCTGTACCTCATCTCCATATCCTGCAGACTCCTTTTTGATGCTTCTATCTGTGCTTTGAAAGGTTGCATGGAGGCGTCCAGCTGCTTCTTCACGCTCTCCACAGCTTTGCTGACAAAGTCAAACCTAAACAAACCAGGGAGAAGAAAGGTGAGGTCTTCAAAGACCAACACACAGACAGGTCACAGAGGCTGGGGTTCATGTTAAAGAGATGGTTTAGATGTTCTGAAGGGGAGATTATAGAGTGGTAACCAGTCGTCCGTATCTCATCTACAGTAGACAACAGTATGAACGTAAGTTTGCAAAAATTCTGCCGCAGCAGAAGGACTAAGAGCTGATCAGGATGGAGCTTCCAGCAGATTTCAGTCTTCCTTGATTCATCTTTGGACCCTACTACTCCTACTACTTCCTGTTGTCTTTTTCGCCACAAGTAACATCTGGTTGTTGGTCACGTGACTCGTTTCCATTGTAGCTTTGCAAAATAAACCCACCTCAAACACCACCTCATCCTAACGCAAAAAATGTTTATCGGAAAACAGGTGTTTTTTTTTAATTGTCATGTTTCTATTAAGTAAATGTATTTTTGTAATTACAATTTGTGCAATTTTAAGGTCAATGGAAACGTAGCTGTTGACCCCTTCAGTTTAATGAGTTACATATGAAGCAGGAAAAAGGGTGGTGAGCTCTGAAGACCCTCCTAGCTGCATGTTCCCACAACATCCACAATAAACGTGGCATGACCTCCTTAGACTGCATCAAGATGCAGAAACATGGCAGCAGTCAAACCCACAGCTATCTCATCAACACCACCATAAACAACCTGAATCTTGCTATGAAAGTTCTGTGCATGTTCAAAACCATCCAGTAACTCTGATACGCCCCTGAAGACCCTTTTTTTATCCTGTGAAGGTCATCCATGTCCAGACGGATTCCAAACATCATAGCAGGGTCTTCGGTTCTGACCAACAGCTCTTCCTCTGTTCCTCTGGCCCACACACATATCCTCTCCCGTCTCCCAAAACACAAGCAGGCGGCCTCGTCTTCTTGTGTTTTGGAAAGATTCAGACGGAAGAACGAGTCTGAGCTGATCAGATGATCTGAGCCAACCAGCAGCATTGGATCATGACGTTTCAGACAGGAACTCAGATGATTCAGCTGAGAAAACATAGACTAACTAAACACTCTGCTGACACAAATCTGCTCTTTCAGCTCCTCTCTGACTGTTAGGCTTCCTGCATGATGTCTTCTCCTGGTAAGATACTGACTACTGACAAGAACTTCCCAGAACCCCACTTGTTAAAAACCTAACTGCTTCTTTAGTGTGTGTGTGTGTGTGTGTGTGTGTGTGTGTGTGTGTGTGATAACGCAATAAAGGCGTGGAGTGAGTCTGACTTCAGCACCTGTGGTTCTTGTGGTTTGCCAGCTGACAGTCTCTGCAGGTGAGCTGGCAGCAGGTGAAACAGAACAGTTTGAGCTCCTCAGACGGGTGGGTTCTGCAGAACTTGGTGGGAAAAACTAAACTGGGTCCTGAAGAGGAAAAAAAACAAAAACATTATAATCCTGCAACAAGGAGAGACAGAGACCTATTTCAATCCGAACCTTTATGATCCAGCAGAACCAGGGCGATTTTACCTTCTGTAAGGGGATTTATTGATGTGATAAAAGTTTATATTGACACATCTGACCTTCAGGCTGCTGGTTCAGGACCCGGTGGGATCTGGTCAGGGTCACTCTGCGATGAGCCGCCAAGCAGTCGTCACACAGAGCTTCGCCACAGTCCACACACCAACATGAGGCCGAGGAGCCGTCACAGGTGCTGCACTGAGAAGACCCAGGAGAAGAAGGAGAAGCATCAGATCACTGTTCAGGCTGCAGCTGGAGAGTCAACATCAGGTCTGAATGAGCTCCTTCCTGTCTCAGATGAACCTGAAGCCATCTGTGCAGCAAGAGCTTATAAAACACGTGAAGAACAGGAATAAGTGTTGTTACCTGCTGAGTCTTGACCTCTCCTGGATCTCCATCGGTCTCCATGTTGACCAGAGACGTTTTCACCTGAGAGACAGCGAGGTCATAATTGAAATTTAATTCTCAGTTTGTTGGTCAATAACATCAGGAAATGTTTCTCCTACTGAGACCTGCTGCTAAAGATCAGAACAGCTTTCTGTTCATTTTGCAACCATCCTCCTGCTGAAGAACCAGGAGCTACTACTCTGATGCATCATGCAGGAAAGTTCAGATCACTGTCCAGCTGATGATGATTGAAGGTCACCAGCGTCACTAAGAGTTAAATGTTTTCTTTAAAACAAGAGATCTTGCACCTTTGCAAACCTTCTTTAGCAGAAGCTTCATCTGAATGAAGAAGACTTCTGGAACAACATCCTTTGGACCGATGAGAGCAAACAGCAGATGAGGACAAACAACTGTGACCCCTGGTGGTGGAGGGCTGATGAGTCGGACTTGTTCAGGTGCAGCAGGATCTGGTCGCATTGCAGTCACTGAGTGGACCATGATCTCCTCTGTTTACCGACGTTTTCTAGAGTCAAATATGAGTCCATCTGTCCAACAGCTGCAGCTTGGTCCAAACTGGGTCTTCAACAGAACCATGAACCCAAACACAGCAGCAGATCTAAGACAGAATGACTAAGAGAAGAATCATGGTGCTGCAAGGGCCTAGTCAAAGTCCAGACCTCAACCTCTAGAAACTAGAGGTTGTGGACCAGAACTCCTCCAAAACCATGCTACAAGTCCATGCTGCTGAATGAGGTTCTACAGACTGCTGGAGGAGATTCTACAGACTGCTGGAGGAGGTTCTACAGACTGCTAAAGAAGGTTCTACAGGCTGCTAAAGGAGGTTCTACAGGCTGCTGGAGGAGGTTCTACAGGTTGCTAAAGGAGGTTCTACAGGCTGCTAAAGGAGGTTCTACAGGCTGCTGGAGGATGTTCTACAGACTGCTGGAGGAGGTTCTACAGGCTGCTGGAGGAGATTCTACAGGCTGCTGGAGGAGGTTCTACAGGCTGCTGGAGGAGATTCTACAGGCTGCTGGAGGAGGTTCTACAGACTGCTGGAGGAGATTCTACAGGTTGCTGGAGGATGTTCTACAGACTGCTGGAGGAGGTTCTACAGGCTGCTGGAGGAGATTCTACAGGCTGCTGGAGGAGGTTCTACAGGCTGCTGGAGGAGATTCTACAGGCTGCTGGAGGAGATTCTACAGGCTGCTGGAGGAGGTTCTACAGGCTGCTGGAGGAGATTCTACAGGCTGCTGGAGGAGGTTCTACAGGCTGCTGGAGGAGGTTCTACAGGCTGCTGGAGGAGATTCTACAGGCTGCTGGAGGAGGTTCTACAGGCTGCTGGAGGAGATTCTACAGGCTGCTGGAGGAGGTTCTACAGGCTGCTGGAGGAGGTTCTACAGGTTGCTGGAGGAGATTCTACAGGCTGCTGGAGGAGGTTCTACAGGCTGCTGGAGGAGGTTCTACAGGCTGCTGGAGGAGGTTCTACAGGCTGCTGGAGGAGGTTCTACAGGTTGCTGGAGGAGGTTCTACAGGCTGCTGGAGGAGGTTCTACAGACTGCTGGAGGAGGTTCTACAGGCTGCTGGAGGAGATTCTACAGGCTGCTGGAGGAGGTTCTACAGACTGCTGGAGGAGGTTCTACAGGCTGCTGGAGGATGTTCTACAGACTGCTGGAGGAGGTTCTACAGGCTGCTGGAGGAGATTCTACAGGCTGCTGGAGGAGGTTCTACAGACTGCTGGAGGAGGTTCTACAGGCTGCTGGAGGAGATTCTACAGACTGCTGGAGGAGGTTCTACAGGCTGCTGGAGGAGGTTCTACAGGCTGCTGGAGGAGGTTCTACAGGCTGCTGGAGGAGGTTCTACAGGCTGCTGGAGTAGGTTCTACAGGCTGCTGGAGGAGGTTCTACAGGCTGCTGGAGGAGGTTCTACAGACTGCTGGAGGAGGTTCTACAGGCTGCTGGAGGAGGTTCTACAGGCTGCTGGAGGAGGTTCTACAGGCTGCTGGAGGAGGTCCTACAGGCTGCTGGAGGAGGTTCTACAGGTTGCTAAAGGAGGTTCTACAGGCTGCTGGAGGAGGTTCTACAGGCTGCTGGAGGAGGTTCTACAGGCTGCTGGAGGAGATTCTACAGGCTGTTGGAGGAGATTCTACAGGTTGCTAAAGGAGGTTCTACTGGCTGCTGGAGGAGATTCTACAGACTGCTGGAGGAGGTTCTACAGGCTGCTGGAGGAGATTCTACAGGCTGCTGGAGGAGGTTCTACAGTCTGCTGGAGGAGGTTCTACAGGCTGCTGGAGGATGTTCTACAGACTGCTGGAGGAGGTTCTACAGGCTGCTGGAGGAGATTCTACAGGCTGCTGGAGGAGGTTCTACAGACTGCTAAAGGAGGTTCTACAGGCTGCTGGAGGATGTTCTACAGACTGCTAAAGGAGGTTCTACAGGCTGCTGGAGGAGATTCTACAGACTGCTGGAGGAGGTTCTACAGGCTGCTGGAGGAGGTTCTACAGACTGCTGGAGGAGGTTCTACAGGCTGCTGGAGGATGTTCTACAGACTGCTGGAGGAGGTTCTACAGGCTGCTGGAGGAGATTCTACAGGCTGCTGGAGGAGGTTCTACAGGCTGCTGGAGGAGATTCTACAGGCTGCTGGAGGAGATTCTACAGGCTGCTGGAGGAGGTTCTACAGGCTGCTGGAGGAGGTTCTACAGATTGCTGGAGGAGGTTCTACAGGCTGCTGGAGGAGGTTCTACAGGCTGCTGGAGGAGGTTCTACAGGCTGCTGGAGGAGATTCTACAGGCTGCTGGAGGAGATTCTACAGACTGCTGGAGGAGGTTCTACAGGCTGCTGGAGGAGGTTCTACAGACTGCTGGAGGAGGTTCTACAGGCTGCTGGAGGAGGTTCTACAGGCTGCTGGAGGAGGTTCTACAGGCTGCTGGAGGAGATTCTACAGGCTGCTGGAGGAGATTCTACAGGTTGCTAAAGGAGGTTCTACAGGCTGCTGGAGGAGGTTCTACAGGCTGCTGGAGGAGGTTCTACAGGCTGCTGGAGGAGATTCTACAGGCTGCTGGAGGAGATTCTACAGGTTGCTAAAGGAGGTTCTACAGGCTGCTGGAGGAGATTCTACAGACTGCTGGAGGAGGTTCTACAGGCTGCTGGAGGAGATTCTACAGGCTGCTGGAGGAGGTTCTACAGACTGCTAAAGGAGGTTCTACAGGCTGCTGGAGGATGTTCTACAGACTGCTAAAGGAGGTTCTACAGGCTGCTGGAGGAGATTCTACAGACTGCTGGAGGAGGTTCTACAGGCTGCTGGAGGAGATTCTACAGGCTGCTGGAGGAGGTTCTACAGACTGCTGGAGGAGGTTCTACAGGCTGCTGGAGGATGTTCTACAGACTGCTGGAGGAGGTTCTACAGGCTGCTGGAGGAGATTCTACAGGCTGCTGGAGGAGGTTCTACAGACTGCTAAAGGAGGTTCTACAGGCTGCTGGAGGAGGTTCTACAGACTGCTGGAGGAGGTTCTACAGGCTGCTGGAGGAGATTCTACAGGCTGCTGGAGGAGGTTCTACAGACTGCTGGAGGAGGTTCTACAGGCTGCTGGAGGATGTTCTACAGACTGCTGGAGGAGGTTCTACAGGCTGCTGGAGGAGATTCTACAGGCTGCTGGAGGAGGTTCTACAGGCTGCTGGAGGAGATTCTACAGGCTGCTGGAGGAGATTCTACAGGCTGCTGGAGGAGGTTCTACAGATTGCTGGAGGAGGTTCTACAGGCTGCTGGAGGAGGTTCTACAGATTGCTGGAGGAGGTTCTACAGGCTGCTGGAGGAGGTTCTACAGGCTGCTGGAGGAGGTTCTACAGGCTGCTGGAGGAGATTCTACAGGCTGCTGGAGGAGATTCTACAGACTGCTGGAGGAGGTTCTACAGGCTGCTGGAGGAGGTTCTACAGACTGCTGGAGGAGGTTCTACAGGCTGCTGGAGGAGATTCTACAGGCTGCTGGAGGAGATTCTACAGGCTGCTGGAGTAGGTTCTACAGGCTGCTGGAGGAGGTTCTACAAGCTGCTAAAGGAGGTTCTACAGGCTGCTGGGTCACGGGAGTGTTCCTATACTACATTTGTATTATTAATTAAAAGAATGTGTACTATCGCCATGAATGTCCTCATGTATTCACTGTGGTTTTCCTCCCTTCCTGTAGGTGTCGCTACTGAGGAGGAGATTACCTCTCTGTATGCAGAACATTTTACTGTGAGCTATTTTCTCCCATGTAGCGGTCAGCTGCAGAGATGTCTCCACTGCTGCTGTTTAAAGCTCCAGAAACAAACCAGGAGAGCCGTTTAACTCCACCTCAGTTCCTCTGCTCTTCTTCTGAGACATAAAAAAAACATCCACGTGTTTCTCCGCTTTAATCTAGCAGCAGGTTCAAAGTTCACGAAGTTTAAAGGAGCACTTCCGGTAGAAAACTCCCTCTTTAATGGATAAAGTGAGAACCTGATGACCTGAAGGCTGTGACTGTTTAACTTCTAACGGACTCACCTCCTGCTAGCTCCGCTTCTTCTCCTCTTCCCACCATCAGCCGCTCATCTTCCAGTTTCTCCTCTCAGATCTATTAAAGTCAGATAGTTTCGAGATTAAAGTTCCGGTTCGGTTCTAAGCTAGTTCCAGATGGACGGACAATTCCGCATCAGCCGACTAATGCCGACTGCGCATGCTCCCCGCTCCTATGTTGCGTTTGGGGAACCTCCGGACTGGGTAGAACCACAGTCCTGGGGAGTACTTCCGGTTCAGTGCTTTCCTAAAGGGCTGCATTTAATCTGGTTAGAGACCTAAAACACTCAGAATGGTCTAACTGAACAACATTTATTATAACAGATTACATAAATTACAGTGTTTGGTTTATGAATCCTTTATTCAGTTTTTGAAACTTAAAATGTTCATTCTTGAAGGTGTGAGACCATGTTAGAAGAGTCTATCTCCTAAACTAGAACACACAGACAGCTCAAACGGGACAGATTTATGATACAGTTGTTGGATTATAGAAAACACAGTTTGGGATTTGTGAAAGCTTTTCTCTATTTGTCAAAACTCAAAATTTTTGTAAATACAGCGGCTTGTAAAAGTATTCATACAGCTTGAACTTTTCCACATTTTGTGTCATTACAACCACAAATATAAATATATTTTATTGGAATTTTATGTGGAAGACCAACATAAAGTGGTATACAATTGTGAAGAGGAACAAAAATTATACATGATTTCTTTTTTCAGCCCCCCTGAGTCACTACTTTGTGAAACCACCTTTTGCTGCAATTACAGCTGCAAGTATTTCAGTCTCTACCAGCTTTACACATCTGGTGACTGAAGTTTTTTCCCATTTTTCTTTGTGTGTTCAGAGTGATGTGCAGTGGTAGTTCTCCACCACACATTTTGCATTTTGGCCAAAAAGTTCAGTTTTGGTCTCGTCTGACCAAAGCACCTTCTTCCACATGTTTGCTCGGTCCCCAACTTGGCTTCTGGACTTCTTATGGTTTTCTTTTAACGAGGGCTTTCTTTTTGCCACTCTTCCATGAAGACCACATTTGTGCAGTGCATGACTAATAGTTGACCTGAGGAAAGATTCCCCCACCTGAGCTGTGAATCTCTGCAATTACTCCCCGTGACCATTTCACCCCAAAGCAAAATGTGAGCTATGTGCTTCTGCAAGATTTAACCCTTCAGAACCCCCTTGTTGAGGTGGCCCAATTGCCACCTCATGCTAATCAGAAAGTGTGCATATGAGTCCTGAGCTAAAATATGACAGACAACTCCTTCCAGCGGTCACGTGATTCCACCCCTCAGTATAGAATGGCTTCCTCCAGTAGTTGTCTGGTTCCCTAATGTTTGTATCCTCTCTGTGTTTCCCACAAAAACAGGCCTAAAGTAATTTGGTACTGACACAAAAATGATTACAACATAATAAAAACTTTTACTAATAAAAAGCAGGAATGTAAAAACATGTCTAAACTAATATGGTACTAAAATAAGATTGATTAAACATAATAATAACACGGCTAACAAAATTATATATGAAGCAACACCTATGGAAGGAAAAGTTATAAGAAAATCCTAGAAGCACAGTGGAAATGAGCAACAACAGTGTGTATCAGTATATTGTAGACCCTATCCGGTTAAACTATGTTGACAGTTCTTCTGCCCCGGACTCCCAGTCTGGCTCCGGGCGGTGGGGTTGGGTAGTTTCCTCACTGCATAGCATAAGAACGTCCTCTTCACCTGGCCTTCCGCCCCCCTCCTCCACTAAGAAAGTATTATCGTCCATTAAGGGAACAATTTTAATGTCTGAGGTGCTCAGGAGGAGGGCCCAGGCCTTTGTTGTCTAGGGAGTCCACAGCACGGTCAATGCACCTGAGAATGAGAGCTCGAAAACACGGAATGAGACAACAGCCACAAAAAGCAAAAACAGCCATGACAACAAGTGATGTAAATGCGCTTACCATCAAGTTCCCCCACTTACCAAACCATTTTTCAAAAATACCAAAAAGGGAATGTTCAACTCAACCGAATGTTCCTTGAGTTTGTTGGATAAAGCTCTCAGGCCCTGCAGAGTCTTGGTCAGAGAACTATCAGGAGCTGTGTTGTTAGTGATAAAGGTACAACACGAGCGCTATATGTATAAACTTACCTTACCTAACACAACTCTCCGAACATACTAGACAGTCCTCCTTTCTCAGCTAGGATCATATCCAGGGCCGGTCTATTTTCATATGCTACTACAGAAGTTGCTGCCAGCTGCTCATGGGCGGCTTCAAATCCATCTCCAGTAAAGTTAGCTAATCTTTGCACATTGTAATGTATGTAATTTATCCGATCTACATTTTTATTAGGTGTTATCCAGATAAAAATAGATTCAAAACCTGCGGCTACCTGATCAACTAATTTGAATTCATTTGGCAAACCTTGAGGAATCTATCCACACTGGAGAACCTCTCTTCATCAGATGTTTGCCACCCCCAGTTGGCAGCTGAAAGTCAGTACCGGGGTTACCTGTATAGGAGAGATAAGAGACCCAGGTGCACATAGTCCTGCCCAGTTGGCAGGTAACCATCCCAAAAGTTTATTTCCCCCACAATACCACCACACATCTGCTGTATAAACTGTCAATTGAGAGGCTGAATTTACTGTAGTTTTACTGAGCTCCTCCCCTTATCTTCCTACTTCAGCCTCTCGAGATGCTCCATTATTGTTGACAAAACAGGTGACTTTAGAAAGTATTTTGGGTTGAAATATAGGTAGGGTAGTATTTTGAGGTGCTACAGGATACGTTTTATCCCAACCAGCACAAACCTTTTCCAAATTTTCCCAGGACATCACTTGCAACAAACAGGTCATATCACTTTGATTTCTTTTAGATATAGAAGCATTTACAGAATTTATAAATGCTGTTTCAATTAAGATGAGAGTAGGTCTAGCCTGAGCACACACAGTACAATTTCCTCTGTTTGCCAGTTTTGCAGCATCCTGGGCTTCAGCCAACCATGTATTCTTTTAAGAGTAACCAGTTTCCAAATAAGTGCTTTTATCTAAAGAAATGTGAGCAGTATTTATGACCACCACTTCATTTTGTTGCTTTCCAGAGGTTTCTTTTGTTTTAGAACTGTGTTTAGCAAGTGTGTGTAGGTTAAGTCTTATTAAACCCATAGGATCCTCTCCTGCAACATTTACTACCAATACTAGATAAAACCCATGTTATATTGCTCTGGGACCCAGAGTGGGGCTCTATAGGATTCAAACCAGGGAACTTACAGCCTTCCCAGGATGCAAGCGTCCTGCGTTTGTAATCGCCCTGAAAAGGGGAATATTAAATAAATGAGTCACGGACACGTCTTTCCTCTGCTCCCCCATGATTGGGGTTTTGAGTGATAAACCAGGCTGGGAGTTTTAAAGGCCTCAGGAATCTTTTGCAGGTGTTTAGAGTTAACTCGTTGATTCAGATGATTAGGTTCATAGCTCGTTTAGAGACCCTTTTAATGATAAGCTAATTTTGTGAGATAGGAATTTTGGGTTTTCATGAGCTGTATGCCAAAATCATCTGTATTAAGACAATAAAATACCTGAAATATTTCAGTTAGTGTGCAATGAATCTAAAATATATGAATGTTAAATTTTCATCATGACATTATGGAAAATAATGAACTTTATCACAATATGCTAATATTTTGAGAAGGACCTGTAAATAAAATGCATTTTACTATAATTAAAAGAAAGATTTACCTGGAAACTCAGCTGCAGATTTAACACATCATATCAAATTTGTATAATTTATGTTTCTTCCAAAAAGAAACCTGGAACAAATGTCACTTTTTCATTCTATGGGTTTTAAGTGGTAAATTCCTTGAGTTTTACACAAAAATATGAAAATACAGTAGATTTGTTGTTTATTTAATACCTGAAGCAATAATGCCTGGGTTTAAAATGTTGACTCATCTTCCTCCTCACATTGTGGCAGATTTCCATCTCAGTGTGGAAATATCTGCATGTTTATCTCAGGTTCTTCTGTTTCGCTTTGTAATCCTGACTTTAAAGATAAAATAATGCCAATTCTTCATGACTGAGAGAAACAGTCATTGTGGTAACTCTTTGCAACATCTTGAAACCAGTTTTGCAGAAACCTGAGAAAATTTCACAGATGTTAGTCTTGTTAATGACTCAATTTATGTCCAGGCTGTTTGGGCCGGAAAATCTGTGTGTAGTGATGGACTCAGACCTGACCTCCAGAACCACATTAAGACAGTCTCTATGTCAGCCTTCTATCACCTGAAGAACATTTCCAGGATTAAAGGACTAATGTCCAGCCGGATCTGGAGAAACTCATCCACATGTTTGTCTTAATGGAATTGATCACTGCAACAGTGTCCTCACAGGTCTGCCTGAAAGGTCCTTCAGACAACTGCAGCTGATCCAGAATGCTGCTGTCTGGTCCTCACTAGAACCTAGAAAGTAGAGAACATCAGCCCAGTTCTTTCAGGCTTTCAGGCTCGTAGCCAGACTGTGTATAATTATCCTAATCCTAAACTCCTGATCCTGCTCTAATTTCTACTACAGACTTAGTTCTCCAGACTTTCATGAGGTCTTTCAGGTGTTTTCACAGCTTCTTCAGTCCAGTCCTCAATCAGCTGGATGTTTAAAGTGTTTGTTAAAGTACTTCTAACATGCTTCTGTTTTCAGGTGTTTCAACCTAATATTACATGATTTACATGCTGTAGTGGAGATTAAATGCTGGCGCTCCATCCATCCATCCATCCATCCATCCATCATCCATCCATCCATCCATCCACTCATCCATCCATCCATCCACTCATCCATCCACTCATCCATCCATCCATCCATCCATCCATCCATCCATCCATCCACTCATCCATCCATCCATCCATCCATCCATCCATCCACTCATCCATCCATCCATCCACTCATCCATCCATCCATCCATCCATCCACTCATCCATCCATCCACTCATCCATCCATCCCATCCTCCATCCATCCACCCATCCATCCATCCATCCATTCATCCATCCATCCATCCATCCATCCATCCACTCATCCATCCACTCATCCATCCATCCACTCATCCATCCATCCATCCATCCATCCACTCATCCATCCATCCATCCACTCATCCATCCATCCACTCATCCATCCATCCTCCATCCACTCATCCATCCATCCATCATCCATCCATCCACTCATCCATCCATCCATCCATCCACTCATCCCATCCATCCATCCATCCATCCACTCATCCATCCATCCATCCACTCATCCATCCATCCACGCATCCATCCATCCACCATCCCTCCAGCCATCCATCCACTCATCCGTCCATCCATCCATCCATCCATCCATCCACTCATCCATCCATGCCACTCATCCACTCAGTCCATCCATCCATCCATCCACTCATCCATCCACTCATCCATCCATCCACTCATCCATCCACTCATCCATCCACTCATCCAGCCAGCAGCCATCCACTCATCCATCATCCACTCATCCTCCACTCTCCATCCATCCACTCATCCAGCCATCCACTCATCCATCCACTCATCCATCCTCATCCATCCACTCATCCATCACTCAATCCATCCACTCATCCATCCATCCACTCATCCATCCGACTCATCCAGTCCACCTCATCCAATCCACTCATCCATCCACATCATCTCATCCACTCATCCATCACTCATCCATCCACTCATCCATCCATCCACTCAGCCATCCACTCATCCATCCAATCATCCATCCATCCACCATCCACCACTCATCCATGCCACTCATCCATCCACTCATCCATCCATCCACTCATCCATCCACTCATCCAATCCTCCACTCATCCATCCAATCCACTCATGCCATCACACTCATCCATCGCACTCATCCACCAGCCACTCGATCCATCCACTCATCCATCCATCCACCATCCACTCATCCATCCACTCATCCCTCCATCCATCCATCCATCCACTCATCTATCCATCCATCATCCATCCACTCATCCATCCACTCATCCATCCATCCATCCACTCATCCATCCATCCATCCATCCACTCATCCATCCACTCATCCATCCATCCATCCATCCATCATCCATCCATCCACTCTTCCATCCATCCACTCATCCATCCATCCATCCATCCACTCATTCATCCACTCATCCATCCATCCACTCATCCATCCACTCATCCATCCATCCATCCACTCATCCATCCACTCATCCATCCATCCATCCATCCATCCATCCACTCATCCATCCATCCATCCATCATCCATCACTCACATCCACTCATCCATCAATTCCATCCATCCATCATCCATCCACTCATCTATCCATCCATCCATCCATCCATCCATCCATCATCCATCCATCCATCCACTCACCATCCACTCATCCATCCATCCATCCACTCATCCATCCACTCATCCATCCATCCACTCATCCATCCATCCACTCATCCATCCATCCATCCATCCACTCATCCATCCACTCATCCATCCATCCATCCATCCACTCATCCATCCACTCATCCATCCACTCATCCATCCACTCATCCATCCATCCATCCATCCATCCACTCATCCATCCATCCATCCACTCATCCATCCACTCATCCATCCATCCATCCATCCACTCATCCATCCACTCATCCATCCATCCACTCATCCATCCATCCACTCATCCATCCACTCATCCATCCATCCATCCACTCATCCATCCACTCATCCATCCATCCATCCATCCACTCATCCATCCATCCACTCATCCATCCATCCACTCATCCATCCACTCATCCATCCATCCATCCATCCACTCATCCATCCATCCACTCATCCATCCATCCACTCATCCATCCACTCATCCATCCACTCATCCATCCATCCATCCATCCACTCATCCATCCACTCATCCATCCATCCACTCATCCATCCATCCACTCATCCATCCACTCATCCATCCACTCATCCATCCATCCACTCATCCATCCACTCATCCATCCACTCATCCATCCACTCATCCATCCATCCACTCATCCATCCACTCATCCATCCATCCACTCATCCATCCATCCACTCATCCATCCACTCATCCATCCACTCATCCATCCACTCATCCATCCATCCACTCATCCATCCACTCATCCATCCACTCATCCATCCACTCATCCATCCATCCACTCATCCATCCACTCATCCATCCACTCATCCATCCACTCATCCATCCACTCATCCATCCATCCACTCATCCATCCACCCACTCATCCATCCATCCATCATCCATCCATCATCCATCCACTCATCCATCCATCCATCCACTCATCCATCCACTCATCCATCCCCTCATCCATCAACTCATCCATCCCCTTCATCCATCCATCCATCATCCACTCATCCATCCATCCACTCATCCATCCATCCACTCATCCATCCACTCATCCATCCACTCATTCATCCACTCATCTTTCCATCCACTCATCCATCCACTCATCCATCCACTCATCCATCCATCCATCCACTCATCCATCCACTCATCCATCCATCCATCCATCCACTCATCCATCCACTCATCCATCCACTCATCCATCCATCCATCCACTCATCCATCCACTCATCCATCCATCCATCCACTCATCTATCCATCCATCCATCCATCCATCCATCCACTCATCCATCCATCCATCCACTCATCCATCCACTCATCCATCCACTCATCCATCCATCCATCCATCCACTCATCCATCCACTCATCCATCCATCCACTCATCCATCCATCCACTCATCCATCCACTCATCCATCCATCCATCCATCCACTCATCCATCCACTCATCCATCCATCCATCCATCCACTCATCCATCCACATCCATCCACTCATCCACCACTCATCCATCCATCCATCCATCCATCCACTCATCCATCCATCCATCCACTCATCCATCCACTCATCCATCCATCCATCCACTCATCCATCCACTCATCCATCCATCCACTCATCCATCCATCCACTCATCCATCCACTCATCCATCCATCCATCCATCCACTCATCCATCCACTCATCCATCCATCCATCCATCCACTCATCCATCCATCCACTCATCCATCCATCCACTCATCCATCCACTCATCCATCCATCCATCCATCCACTCATCCATCCATCCCCTCATCCATCCATCCGAAGAAGAAAAACTGCGCACTTCAAAATAAAACCACAACAGGCCACAAGGTGTCACTGTAGGACAAACCAAAAAGCAGGAGGATGTTAACCATTTAGTAGCCATTTAAACTCTGTCCTACCTATACAGGTCCTTCTCAAAATATTAGCATATTGTGATAAAGTTCATTATTTTCCATAATGTAATGATGAAAATTTAACATTCATATATTTTAGATTCATTGCACACTAACTGAAATATTTCAGGTCTTTTATTGTCTTAATACGGATGATTTTGGCATACAGCTCATGAAAACCCAAAATTCCTATCTCACAAAATTAGCATATTTCTTCCGACCAATAAAAGAAAAGTGTTTTTAATACAAAAAAACGTCAACCTTCAAATAATCATGTACAGTTATGCACTCAATACTTGATCGGGAATCCTTTGGCAGAAATGACTGCTTCAATGCGGCGTGGCATGGAGGCAATCAGCCTGTGGCACTGCTGAGGTCTTATGGAGACCCAGGATGCTTCGATAGCGGCCTTTAGCTCATCCAGAGTGTTGGGTCTTGAGTCTCTCAACGTTCTCTTCACAATATCCCACAGATTCTCTATGGGGTTCAGGTCAGGAGAGTTGGCAGGCCAATTGAGCACAGTGATACCATGGTCAGTAAACCATTTACCAGTGGTTTTTGGCACTGTGAGCAGGTGCCAGGTCGTGCTGAAAAATGAAATCTTCATCTCCATAAAGCTTTTCAGCAGATGGAAGCATGAAGTGCTCCAAAATCTCCTGATAGCTAGCTGCATTGACCCTGCCCTTGATAAAACACAGTGGACCAACACCAGCAGCTGACACGGCACCCCAGACCATCACTGACTGTGGGTACTTGACACTGGACTTCTGGCATTTTGGCATTTCCTTCTTCCCAGTCTTCCTCCAGACTCTGGCACCTTGATTTCCGAATGACATGCAGAATTTGCTTTCAACCGAAATAAGTACTTTGGACCACTGAGCAACAGTCCAGTGCTGCTTCTCTGTAGCCCAGGTCAGGCGCTTCTGCCGCTGTTTCTGGTTCAAAAGTGGCTTGACCTGGGGAATGCGGCACCTGTAGCCCATTTCTTGCACACGCCTGAGCACGGTGGCTCTGGATGTTTCTACTCCAGACTCGGTCCACTGCTTCCGCAGGTCCCCCAAGGTCTGGAATCGACCCTTCTCCACAATCTTCCTCAGGGTCCGGTCACCTCTTCTCATTGAGCAGCGTTTTCTGCCACACTTTTTCCTTCCCACAGACTTCCCACTGAGGTGCCTTGATACAGCACTCTGGGAACAGCCTATTTGTTCAGAAATGTCTTTCTGTGTCTTACCCTCTTGCTTGAGGGTGTCAATAGTGGCCTTCTGGACAGCAGTCAGGTCGGCAGTCTTACCCATGATTGGGGCTTTGAGTGATGAACCAGGCTGGGAGTTTTAAAGGCCTCAGGAATCTTTTGCAGGTGTTTAGAGTTAACTCGTTGATTCAGATGATTAGGTTCATAGCTCGTTTAGAGACCCTTTTAATGATATGCTAATTTTGTGAGATAGGAATTTTGGGTTTTCATGAGCTGTATGCCAAAATCATCCGTATTAAGACAATAAAATACCTGAAATATTTCAGTTAGTGTGCAATGAATCTAAAATATATGAATGTTAAATTTTCATCATGACATTATGGAAAATAATGAACTTTATCACAATATGCTAATATTTTGAGAAGGACCTGTAAATAAAATGCATTTTACTATAATTAAAAGAAAGATTTAACCTGGAAACTCAGCTGCAGATTTAACACATCCTATCAAATTTGTATAATTTTATGTTTCTTCCAAAAAAGAAACCTGGAACAAATGTCACTTTTTCATTCTATGGGTTTTAAGTGGTAAATTCCTTGAGTTTTACACAAAAATATGAAAATACAGTAGATTTGTTGTTTATTTAATACCTGAAGCAATAATGCCTGGGTTTAAAATGTTGACTCATCTTCCTCCTCACATTGTGGCAGATTTCCATCTCAGTGTGGAAATATCTGCATGTTTATCTCAGGTTCTTCTGTTTCGCTTTGTAATCCTGACTTTAAAGATAAAATAATGCCAATTCTTCATGACTGAGAGAAACAGTCATTGTGGTAACTCTTTGCAACATCTTGAAACCAGTTTTGCAGAAACCTGAGAAAATTTCACAGATGTTAGTCTTGTTAATGACTCAATTTATGTCCAGGCTGTTTGGGCCGGAAATCTGTGTGTAGTGATGGACTCAGACCTGAACCTCCAGAACCACATTAAGACAGTCTCTATGTCAGCCTTCTATCACCTGAAGAACATTTCCAGGATTAAAGGACTAATGTCCAGCCGGATCTGGAGAAACTCATCCACATGTTTGTCTTTAATGGAATTGATCACTGCAACAGTGTCCTCACAGGTCTGCCTGAAAGGTCCTTCAGACAACTGCAGCTGATCCAGAATGCTGCTGTCTGGTCCTCACTAGAACCTAGAAAGTAGAGAACATCAGCCCAGTTCTTTCAGGCTTTCAGGCTCGTAGCCAGACTGTGTATAATTATCCTAATCCTAAACTCCTGATCCTGCTCTAATTTCTACTACAGACTTAGTTCTCCAGACTTTCATGAGGTCTTTCAGGTGTTTTCACAGCTTCTTCAGTCCAGTCCTCAATCAGCTGGATGTTTAAAGTGTTTGTTAAAGTACTTCTAACATGCTTCTGTTTCAGGTGTTCAACCTAATATTACATGATTTACATGCTGTAGTGGAGATTAAATGCTGGCGCTCCATCCATCCATCCATCCACTCATCCATCCACTCATCCATCCATCCATCCATCCATCCATCCATCCATCCATCCATCCATCCATCCATCCATCCACTCATCCATCCATCCATCCATCCATCCATCCACTCATCCATCCATCCACTCATCCATCCATCCATCCACTCATCCATCCATCCATCCACTCATCCATCCATCCATCCATCCACTCATCCATCCATCCATCCACTCATCCATCCATCCATCCACTCATCCATCCACTCATCCATCCATCAGACACATAGGACAAACAACATTGCATTCAACAACTCAGCAGTTTTTTGTTAGACTCATGTTGACCTATGAGGGAGGAAGAGGATGACCATTCAGCCTGTAGGATATAGTGCAGAAAAAAAACATCAAGTTTGCTTAGAATCAGGTCTTCAGGCTGGATAAATTGTGAGGTAAAAACCCAGAAAACATGTTGATGTTCTCTCCAGGTGCTCTGGCTTCCTCCCACAGTCCAGAAACAAGACTGTTTGTTTAATAGGCCTCTCTAAAACTAACTTAAATCTAACTCCCTTAGCAGTGAGTGTGTGTGGTTGCTGTCCTGTGTGTCTCTGTGTTGTCCTGAGATGGACTGGCAACATTTTGAACTTGTACAAGGAGGGGGTATAGTTCATGGATCCATAAAACTGGACAGAGCATTGATATTCAAACTTTTGCCATGGGAACTAGAACTGTCAAGTTGAAAGTAGCTAAGGACCACGGAATTTAGATTACTTTCCTTTTAAATTGCAAATGTAAAAACATTTGTTTGTCTCTTGTTTAATTTTTACCTGCTCAACAATGACCAAAACACACAATATTTGGATAAAATAAAGAAGTCTTATTTCTGTAAAATAGGAACATGTAGACCCAACACCTAACATGTCAACGGTTTTTGCCTTTTTAAAGAAACAACCTTGAAACAGCGATATGTGTCGCTCTTCCTTCAATAATTCTTCATTTATTTTGCCAAGTTTACGTCCAAGTCTGCTTTTGAGTAAGTCAAAAGTTCGATTAAAAGCCGAAGAAAATTTGTTTTTAAAAGATGCTTACTTTTGTTGCACCATTTTAGAGGACTTTAATTTGTCTGGATCTTTTTGAAAGGCATCACATCAGTAAAAATTTTACTGAAACATGTTTTAAAATGTGTATTTAAATCCTGCTTTAGCCAGGATCCTTTCCATTAAATCGGATGTTTGTCTGTGAGTCTTAGTTTTATTTGAATTCATTTAAAGCCGTTCATGTGCTTTAGAGAGGTCAGACTGTTATAAAGCTCTTTGTCATTTCATCCTTTTTGGTAACTTCTTTTTGACTTTTCATCCATCAAAACTCAGTGTTTTTTTTAGATAAAGAACGAGTGAGTCACAAAACCTTTAATGTATGCAAATGACTGTGTGCTGTGGTTGTGTTGATAAGTGTCCATCCTGTGACTGGTGGCTTCAGGTCCAACAGGAAGATGTGAACAGAGTTTAAAAGGTGCTGCAGGACTGCAGACATTCACAGGAAGCTGGACCACAACAATGGCTCTGCTGAACCTTCTTCTCTTTCTGCTGTGGCTTGGTGAGTCAGGGCATACTGTGGACACTGAGACTTTAGAGGTGTTCTGTGAATATTTCAGGGACGTTTCTGGTCTCTGTGTTTCTGGGTATAAACATCACTGAAGTTATACTGACTTACGTTTTAATTTCTAACAACCTTGTAAGATGTTTTTCTGAATTAAGCTGTGATGCCAGCATCTTTCTGCTTTGTGGATTGTTGTGGAATTTTCTTATCAAAGTGGGTAGAAGTTGACTCATAACAAGAGAAAATCCGGACTTTGTCTTATAAGTTTTATTCAAAGGCATTCAGCGTTTGAAGACCCTGACACTGAGGTTAGTCAGTGAAACAGAGCCCCCGATCAACATTTACACACAGTATTTATACCAGAACATGACTGTGTTATCTCAACTTCCAAGAGTCTGTGTTTTATGACCCAAACCCTTCTTGAGTTCAAAGGTGACAAGGTTATCTAGGAACAGACCTAACTGCCCTTCCTGACATCATCCTAAATGATGGGTCTTAACCATTAAACTCTCCAGCATTGGAATTTAGAGTCCATCTGCTCTAAAAACAGAACACTAACAAAACACAGAGGTCAGAGGTGAGAGGTAGATGGAAAGTCACCTGTGGGTGATAAAACACAGACTCAAATGAGAGAGGTGAAGGGAATGTCAGAGCACTTTAAAATAATTTTCCATTACAGGATTCATCTTGGATTGCTAAACAAGCGCACTTTCTTCTTCAGGTGTTCCAGTGAGCTCAATGTCTCTGCAGAAAAGAGTCGTAAATGGTCATAAATGTAATGACAAAGAGCGTCAGTATCATGTGAGGATTGACGGAAGTAATTCAACACATGAGTTTTTTTGTGGAGGATCTCTGATCTCTGATGAGTGGATTCTGACTGCAGCTCACTGCTGGGAGCCTGGATGGTAAGACAAGGACAGTTTTATTGAAAAATCACCAACAACTGTGTTTCTTTCTCCAATAAAAGTATTTTATTTGAGCAGGTTTATAACAGCAACTTTAGGAATTCATCCTAAAAGTGCTAAAAAGGAGACTCGTGTAATCACTCATCATGAGATCTATAAAGACAACCTTGGTAAGGATCATGACATCATGCTCCTGAAGCTGCCGAAGAAAACAAAAATCCAGCCTATACAGCTGACTGACTGCCAAACAAGTCTCCCAGTGTAAGTCGTGTCTTTAATAAATCGAAGAACTTGGTTTTTGACCTTTATGATGAGGCCTATGTGACGTCCTGAATGGTTGTAAAGATTTAAAGGACTTGATATAGTGTGTTTGATGACAGTCAGACAAATATGAGGCATATTCACACCATTATGATGATCAACATTGAGCTATGAATGAACTCAGTGCAGCAGCTAGATGGCGCCGTTTGGATTTAAAACATACACTGTAGACCTAAACGGGTTCGACCCGACATTTTATTTTCAGCCAGGTTTGAGTCACTGATTCATTCAAGTTGTTGTTGTTTTGCTGTAATGGCAGAAATTGGGATGCATGAAGGCTACGTGTGCAGTGACACGTCTGCCCATGGTTTTCTACATCTGATTTTCTTTTGTGCACCGCACGTTTCAGAGTTTTTCCCTACCACAAACTTGTAGTATGAAAGCTGCGCACTCTTTCGTACATGGGGCCCCTGGCCTCTTAGGGTTAGTTTTCTTTTTCTTTATGTGCTGTGACTTATTTCTGGTTTCGTTCTTGTGTTTCAGAGGCACCACAGTTCAGATTGCAGGTTTTGGAGCAGGAATAGCAGGCCTTAAAAATAAACGAAGTGAGATAAATGTTCATGTTTCTAATCATTCTAAAATTAATTCAATAATTTAGATGATATAATTCAGCAATCAGACTCTCTGCTCAAGCTAAACTGAAAAGAGTTTCTTCAACTTTACTTCATCAAAAACATTCTGAGATAAACTGGTTAAAAACCAGAGACAATAAGATGAAATCTTGGAATAAAATGTGCCGACATTAAGACAGACCTAATGTCTGTTTATGCTGCTTTTCATCTATAGTAAAAGATACTCCATCTGATCTTCTGTGTGGAGACATGACGATTAAAGATCCTAAGAAGTTGAAAGCTGCTTTTTTGAAGACAGGTCGTAACAATGACTACTTACACCAGTCCTGGAACTGTGCTGTAAGCTCTACGACGGACACATCTCCGGTTGGGCTTTTAACTGTCTTCTGTACAAAAACGACATGTCTCTAATTTACTAGAAGAACCATCATGACATGACAACTGAAATTTTCTGTTTTTGACAGGGCGACTCTGGTGGAGGATGGGTCTACAATGACCAGCTTTATGGTGTTCATGCTTTCACTGGAAATGCAGACTATGCATGCAGTCAACCAGCTGGTTTCATGGACGTCTGTTCGTACAAGCCGTGGATAGAAAACAAAATGAAGTGTCTAGGGTGTGGTTAATTTGATATTTCTCCATCATCATTAAATTACTGCATTTACCTTTAAGTTTCAGTTTCTTTGTCCTTTACTGTAGTTCTTAATTTTCCTTCTTTTCAGCTTTATAGCTGAATTATGTGAGGATAAATGTTATTCTGTACAAGTAAAACTGTTTTTACCCACATATCCTTGTAACAAGCAGTCACTATATCCACTGTCACAAAACTAGAAAATAGATAAAAACAGGATATTCTGGCTGTTGTCTGATGTTGTAAATATGAATCTGAGAATATTATTTAATATTTAAATATTATATCAAATAATATTCCGGTCTGTTAAGGGTTGTCCTGTGAATACCAGCCCCAATAAGGCGATGGTATTAGAACAAAATAGAAAGGTGTGAGATGAGCTCTGACATTATTGAACAGCATAAACTCTGTACATATATGGAATAAATTCACACAATTTCTTAAAATACAAGAATTTATCAACAAAAATAAGTCAACTCAAAGTCAAACATATTTCAATTAACAAACTCTTTACTTTGCTAAAACAATTCAACTAAACTACCAATCAGAATTAAAGAATAATGAAGATTAATGGACTATGTACAATATAAACAAGCTGATTAAAGATGATTGGAAATTATGACCAAAAGAGTGATGCAACATTACCATGCAATGTTTATGTTTGAGAACCAAGGATTATCTTGAAGAATCTGGAAATGAAGTTAAATTAGTTTTGGAACTAACTTAGAAAATAATCAGCAACCTTTAGACAACCATTCACAATGTAAGATCAGATAAAATATTATTTTAATAAAATAATGTTTTAAATAATGATCTGCTGAATAAAACCAACCTTCAGGATGACTAATTCTCAACGGTCTTTAATTAACTGCCTTTATTTATTAAAATAATATTTGGAGAAATATTATTCAGTATTTTGGAAAAGAGCCAAATCTTTCTGGAGAAATGGGGCTTAATGGTGTTTACTTCATTATCAAATTTAGTAAATGATGTTCAGGGACTATTATTTACTAGCTTGAAAACTAACAACCTTTCTGTTAAATACTCTTTAGCAGCAGCACGTGTTCTTACTGGTTAGCAGTTAAGCTAGCAAGAAGCTAATAGCTTAGCACCAGAATCAACACATACCTTTAAAATACCAGGTTAATAAAAGGGTTAAAATGCATAAGCGCGGACGGCGCGTTATGATCAATGTTCTGTTTAAAATCACCCTTTAAATAAAGTTTATCTTAACTTTAAAACATATAAAGAACACAGAACCGGCGCGTACCGTAGCTAGCCTACTAGCGCTAAAGATCGCCAGGTTCCACAAAACAAAACTTCATAACATGAAAACGTTTAGATCATTTCATCCTAAACCTATCTGTTAATCTGCCCAAACCTAACCTCTGACCGTAGCGAGGATATGTTGTTCAAGGGCGATGAAGTTCGACGAAACGTCCACAGTCAAACAAGCGGAACCTCTGCGTTCGTTCTGTGAACGAAAGGTTAGCTTCCCGCTAACCTCCAGCTGTGGATGAAGAACGAACGTTGTCCGCTGCGGTCTCTACCGTCTTCCTTCAGGCTGAGAGACTGCGTCCTGGACGGGGTCTCTCTCTCTCTCTCTCTCTCGAACAGTTTTCAGTCTGCGGGCCTCGGAGAGACAGTCAGCAATGCTTGTACTTTAATTATCCCCGTTCATGAATGAAAATACCAGATACACAGACAGTATTTCATTCTACTTAACTTTGCATATGATTGATGATCGTATGGCTTTGGATCCAGTTGAATTTATGTCTTTTTCCCAGCAAAAGACATTCGCGCGCTTGGCCTCTCCTGAACCATCCTCCTCGGAGGCCGTGTGGAAAGAGAGCGGACGTAGCAACAGCTGTGCTTTTATTTGGGTAATGGCATCACAGGAAGTCCGCAGTTATCCCGTTTCCTGGCTGTGCCGGAAGAAGGTTAATGCACTTTATTTTGAAAAGTTCCAGAAAAGTATGTACCGGAGTTTTGGTGTCGACATCCATGGCTGTATGGTCCCAACAGTGATTAGGTAATTTTCTTCTCGATTTCAAGCAAAATATTTCAATCATTTTTAGTTTCTGTTTGAGAAATTTTATTTTCCTTCAAACCTTTTTATTTAATGTCCTCTTTCCTTTTTTACCTGCTGATTTAAACTAAACTTATTGTTAGGATTTGAAAACTTTTGTATTGTTTATCACTCATGTCTGCTTTAAGTGGTTTTCCCTCCTACATGCTACAGAAAGGGAGATGTGGGAGACGAATGAGTTATGATTACCAAGTCCTCACTCCGTCTCTCTCTGTTTAAAATCAAGACACATGAACCCTAACCTTTCTGACCCCACCCACCCACACACACACACACACACACACACACACACACACCCTGAATGTTTGTTGAACTGTGTGTGAACCAGCATGTATAAATAAAGAGAGAGGGGTGCCAACACTTTGTAGTCTGCACTGCAGAAGTGAGCTACCGTTGCTGTAAGTAAATCTGACTTTGTATCGTTCTTGCCTCTGAGTTGACTAATTAATACCTAACATTAACTTGGTCCTTCGAGCGGAGAGATTTCAATAACCTTATTTTCTTTGCTTTAACTGTGACTCTCAGAGGATCCAGAGAGTCACCAAGAGGTCAACTCCAAGGTGAGACAGTTTTAAAATAGAATAAGCGCTAAGATAAGAAAAAGTCGTTGGTAGTGTCTCGCCGTAAGGAGACAGCAATTGGAAAGGTTTTATTTCGCCGCAAGGAAATAGCGATAAAATTAGGTAGGATCTCGCCACAAGGAGATCAGAAACGAGTAGGTAATTCTGCCGTAAGGGAACTGAATAATTTGGTTGGTAACATTTCGCCGTAAGGAAATGAAATGAAATGTTGAATAATAAGGGAGCTCATAAACTAAGCTAGGTCCACCATACATATTGCTGAAGGGACATAAATATGTTAAAATACTAACTGTGTGAGCGCTGTTGTGTGTGTTTGGAAGACTAAGCATTTTAATAGAATCATAGGAAGATTCTGTTGGTCCTGTGTTTTCTTTTGCCCAGATTAAAAATACCTTTTATCTGGGACATTCATACTATAATTGATCTAACGTGCAAGAGGAGACCGCGGGAGGGGACACGGACGCCTGGCCAGCCTGGAGACGTTGTCCTCAGTTCAGTCCACCTCCATTTTACGGAGGGGAGTCCTCATGTCCGCCTGCGGCTTCTGGCCGATTGAACCGAACTATTTGTCTACAAATATATCTGGGTGAGAAGTTGCTCTGTATGATATAATGTATATTATTATTTTTATTACACATTAATCATCATCTCCTAAAAAATGAAAGCAAAAGGTGGGGATGATTGTGTTAAATGTGCTTTAATTTGGGAAGATAAGTTTGGTTTTTCACAGAGTGGAAGTTTGAGTGTAAATCAGTTAAATAGTTTAAATAGTTTCAAGTAAAACAGTTGATGGATGGAGATGAGAAAAATAAAAAACATAAGAAAAAGATTAAAAAGCACAGAGTGCATCAATTAAGGTGTTAAAGAGTTAAAACTTTCCTGCAGGAAGTTTCGTTTGTCTTAAATATTGCGATCAGTCGGAAAAGAAAGTAGTTTAGTGCATGTTATGGTGGACAACTGACTGACTGACTGATAATATTTCTGTGTGCAAAATCTGAACCTATATTAAACTTTTTCATCTGCCTCTCTCACACACACATATATGGGATTTGAGTTCAACATCTGCATTTTTGAGTCTGGACTTTAGAAACCTGCCCTTCTCCATGGCTACTCCATCAGAGACGCTTCTTCAGCACGGCCTGAAAGAGAAGGAGCCTGTCTGCCTGCTTGCTGCAAATCACAGTGTGAGTTTCCACCAAAACGAAACTCATTGCATTGGAGCTATTTGTTGTTGCCTCCACAGGTCTTTCCTTTCTCTCTTCATGCAAGCAGGTTGGGTGACGACAGCTGCATAGATTGCATATGTGCCGTCTCTTACAGTCCTTAGTCACATGACCTTTTCTTAGGAAACCAAAGCAGAGCCGATTTTCATGTATGAATATCCTTTTATCTTCCAAACTCTTTGAGGCAAAAGTGGGACAATTGGTGATCCCATGACTTTCACTTTTACAGACAGTGCAGGGTGATTTTGGTTATAGATGTTTGTTTCTTGTTTCTCCTGAGCAAAACTCTTCAGCTGTGTGTTTGTGTTGAAGGCTTTGGCTTTCTTTGTGGTTCTGTCATCTGCAGATTTAAAATTTATCAACAGTGGAGAGGCAATGAGATTACAAGCTATTTTTGCCTCTTTGCTCAGGAACTTTGTGAAGCATTCCAAATCTGGGTATCTGCCTGATGTGTCAAGTTTATCCACAACAATTCGACTCCACTTGCGCACAACCCATTCAGGCAGTTTCTTGAGCAACCTATGGTTTTCTTCACAGTCATTAAGGATAGATAGTCCTTTGACATGTGGAATGGCGTCATTGCAGCTTTGGAGGAAGTCAGCAAACTCTTGTAGTGCTAGTGGATCATTTGGGCTGATCTTTGGCCATTGTGTGAGCTTATCACGGAAAGCTTTCTGTATAATAAACTGGTTCCCAAATCTGTCCTCTAAAACTTTCCATGCTCCAATGTATGCACTTTCTGAATCTCGATAAAAGAAACCTTCCACAGCTTTGCTTGCTTCTCCGGCAAGATAATTTCTGAGGTAAAACATCTTTTCACTTGCTGGGAGGGATTTTCTGTCAATAAGAGTCATAAATGACATCTTCCAATCTGTAAACCTTAAAGAGTCACCACTGAACACAGTGGGTTCAGGGACTGGCAAGCGGCTCATCCTTAATGAGCTGGCTATGACTTGGGCTAGACTAGCAGACTCCTGATTCATTGTCACTTCGGGAGCTGCTTGGCAAGGCTGGAATGATACAGCATCTGGATTCAAGTGGGCTTTAGTTGTATAACAAGCAGGGTTGGTTCTGTCATTAATCTTTTCAGCTCTGTTTTTGTAGCATTCAAATTTGTTTTATGCTCTCACACGAGCTGCTGCTACAGCTAAGTCTTTTTCTTCTTGTAACTGTTGCAGTTTTGCTCTTTCTTGTTCCAGCAGTTGGCGCATTTCCACTTCTTTTTGTTTCATTTCTGTCAGCATTTTTGCCTCTTTAAGTTTCCATTCATGTTCTAATTTGTGGAGATGTGCTTGAATTTCACTCGTGGCCTTTAATTGCTCCACCTTAGCAGCGAGTTCTGCTTGTGCTTCTGCCTTGCTGTTGTAGGTACTGGCTGAGCTGGAGTGGGTGCTTGATCTCTCTGATGACTCTGATGAGTTTACAGTTTCAGTTGACCAAAAACAGAACCATATTCATCCTTGTTTAATGTTTCTCTTACTCTTTCTTTCTCAAGATGACTATTATAATCTCCATTAATAGTCTCTATACGGTTGTTTATGAGGTCACAAATCTCTTTGGTCAGTGTAACACAGGCATCCATTTTTTTACAATATCTGCTGTAGTGTTACTGTTATGTAGAATAGGTTCATACTGTAGTCTTACAGAATCATGCTTTGCTTGAATATTTTCCTGTAAATTACTCAGATCATCTAATGTGCAGAGTTTTTAATTTTGTCCTACTCTCTCTAGCTGCCAGCTTCCAAGAATCATAGTCCTTGGTAAATGGTTTCTCACGTTTTTTGGTGTCTTCGTTATGCATCTCCTGGCCTTTTTCTGTTAGTTTTCTCTCACGTGAACTAGATCTGAGTGGCACGTCTGTGGGATTGTCTGTTTTCTCTGTTGGGAGTGACATTTTTTATTTTTTGCTTTGACTGCAGCATTTGATTATCCTATGCTGTACTCTACTCTTATAAGCTGCAGTTGTCTTTTACCACAGAGTATTACTTATCAAGCATTTTCAGATTCGTATATTCAAAGGAATTTTAGCATAAGCAGGAACAACAAATGTAAGCATTAAGCACTGTAGCAAAAAAACAAAAGCTTCACTTTTAGACTCTTTCATAAACAGACAGGTCAACAATTATTATTATTTTTACCACAAACTCATATGCCAATCAATTTGAATTATTTACCAATTTATAACTGTTATGCATTGAGACTTAGCCCATGTAATTACGTAACTTCAAAATATGATATAAGTATTTAAGGCACTTCAGTTACGCTGTGAGCTTGTGTGACAGTCCCTTTTGATCCTTAGCACTCAATGTCTCTTTGACATCCGTAGTTGTAACTGTCCTTTTTAATCTTGCCTGTGTAAGAATGTGGGAACGAGTGGAGTCATCTGGACCTCAGGTAGGATGGCGTCACCTTCACTGCAGGGAGGTCTGGTCTCTTGCAGTGAGTTTTCACTGTAGCGGCCACTTGGATTAATTCAGCCAGACGCGGGGAGTTCCAAACAGGTATCATTTAATCTTTCTCTAGTTGCCATAAACACCGTGAAAACTATTGCATAAAAGAGAAAAGATATAAGATTGTTGATCGTGTCCTATACAGTACAAATCATTTAAAGGGATTAATCACGATGAAATAAAAAGTGTTTTTAAAGTTTTTTACAACAAGTGTGAAACACAAAATGTACTAATTGTTTCCTTTAACTTTGTAGCATTTGTAGTTTTCCTTGTATGGACTAATAAAACAAATATATTCTCTCTTTTCTTGAATAAATACATCACCCTTCTAATAACAACAGACATATTTATACTTCATTCTGCTTTCCAAGGGCACTAGTTTTAAGATTTCCTCTGATTATCTCAGGATCTGCTGCCTTGTGCTTGTAACACGAACAGGAAGTGCAGCATTACATAAAAAACCACGAAGAAGAAAAACTGCGCACTTCAAAATAAAACCACAACAGGCCACAAGGTGTCACTGTAGGACAAACCAAAAAGCAGGAGGATGTTAACCATTTAGTAGCCATTTAAACTCTGTCCTACCTATACAGGTCCTTCTAAAATATTAGCATATTGTGATAAAGTTCATTATTTTCATAATGTAATGATGAAAATTTAACATTCATATATGTTAGATTCATTGCACACTAACTGAAATATTTCAGGTCTTTTATTGTCTTAATACGGATGATTTTGGCATACAGCTCATGAAAACCCAAAATTCTATCTCACAAAATTAGCATATCATTAAAAGGGTCTCTAAACGAGCTATGAACCTAATCATCTGAATCAACGAGTTAACTCTAAACACCTGCAAAAGATTCCTGAGGCCTTTAAAACTCCCAGCCTGGTTCATCACTCAAAGCCCCAATCATGGGTAAGACTGCCGACCTGACTGCTGTCCAGAAGGCCACTATTGACACCCTCAAGCAAGAGGGTAAGACACAGAAAGACATTTCTGAACGAATAGGCTGTTCCCAGAGTGCTGTATCAAGGCACCTCAGTGGGAAGTCTGTGGGAAGGAAAAAGTGTGGCAGAAAACGCTGCTCAATGAGAAGAGGTGACCGGACCCTGAGGAAGATTGTGAAGAAGGGCCGATTCCAGACCTTGGGGGACCTGCGGAAGCAGTGGACTGAGTCTGGAGTAGAAACATCCAAAGCCACCGTGCACAGGCGTGTGCAAGAAATGGGCTACAGGTGCCGCATTCCCCAGGTCAAGCCACTTTTGAACCAGAAACAGCGGCAGAAGCGCCTGACCTGGGCTACAGAGAAGCAGCACTGGACTGTTGCTCAGTGGTCCAAAGTACTTTTTTCGGTTGAAAGCAAATTCTGCATGTCATTCGGAAATCAAGGTGCCAGAGTCTGGAGGAAGACTGGGGAGAAGGAAATGCCAAAATGCTAGAAGTCCAGTGTCAAGTACCCACAGTCAGTGATGGTCTGGGGTGCCGTGTCAGCTGCTGGTGTTGGTCCACTGTGTTTTATCAAGGGCAGGGTCAATGCAGCTAGCTATCAGGAGATTTTGGAGCACTTCATGCTTCCATCTGCTGAAAAGCTTTATGGAGATGAAGATTTCATCTTTCAGCACGACCTGGCACCTGCTCACAGTGCCAAAACCACTGGTAAATGGTTTACTGACCATGGTATCACTGTGCTCAATTGGCCTGCCAACTCTCCTGACCTGAACCCCATAGAGAATCTGTGGGATATTGTGAAGAGAACGTTGAGAGACTCAAGACCCAACACTCTGGATGAGCTAAAGGCCGCTATCGAAGCATCCTGGGCCTCCATAAGACCTCAGCAGTGCCACAGGCTGATTGCCTCCATGCCACGCCGCATTGAAGCAGTCATTTCTGCCAAAGGATTCCCGATCAAGTATTGAGTGCATAACTGTACATGATTATTTGAAGGTTGATGTTTTTTTGTATTAAAAACACTTTTCTTTTATTGGTCGGAAGAAATATGCTAATTTTGTGAGATAGGAATTTTGGGTTTTCATGAGCTGTATGCCAAAATCATTCGTATTAAGACAATAAAAGACCTGAAATATTTCAGTTAGTGTGCAATGAATCTAAAATATATGAATGTTAGATTTTAATCATGACATTATGGAAAATAATGAACTTTATCACAATATGCTAATATTTTGAGAAGGACCTGTAAATAAAATGCATTTTACTATAATTAAAAGAAAGATTTAACCTGGAAACTCAGCTGCAGATTTAACACATCATATCAAATTTGTATAATTTTATGTTTCTTCCAAAAAAGAAACCTGGAACAAATGTCACTTTTTCATTCTATGGGTTTTAAGTGGTAAATTCCTTGAGTTTTACACAAAAATATGAAAATACAGTAGATTTGTTGTTTATTTAATACCTGAAGCAATAATGCCTGGGTTTAAAATGTTGACTCATCTTCCTCCTCACATTGTGGCAGATTTCCATCTCAGTGTGGAAATATCTGCATGTTTATCTCAGGTTCTTCTGTTTCGCTTTGTAATCCTGACTTTAAAGATAAAATAATGCCAATTCTTCATGACTGAGAGAAACAGTCATTGTGGTAACTCTTTGCAACATCTTGAAACCAGTTTTGCAGAAACCTGAGAAAATTTCACAGATGTTAGTCTTGTTAATGACTCAATTTATGTCCAGGCTGTTTGGGCCGGAAATCTGTGTGTAGTGATGGACTCAGACCTGAACCTCCAGAACCACATTAAGACAGTCTCTATGTCAGCCTTCTATCACCTGAAGAACATTTCCAGGATTAAAGGACTAATGTCCAGCCGGATCTGGAGAAACTCATCCACATGTTTGTCTTTAATGGAATTGATCACTGCAACAGTGTCCTCACAGGTCTGCCTGAAAGGTCCTTCAGACAACTGCAGCTGATCCAGAATGCTGCTGTCTGGTCCTCACTAGAACCTAGAAAGTAGAGAACATCAGCCCAGTTCTTTCAGGCTTTCAGGCTCGGGGCCAGACTGTGTATAATTATCCTAATCCTAAACTCCTGATCCTGCTCTAATTTCTACTACAGACTTAGTTCTCCAGACTTTCATGAGGTCTTTCAGGTGTTTTCACAGCTTCTTCAGTCCAGTCCTCAATCAGCTGGATGTTTAAAGTGTTTGTTAAAGTACTTCTAACATGCTTCTGTTTCAGGTGTTCAACCTAATATTACATGATTTACATGCTGTAGTGGAGATTAAATGCTGGCGCTCCATCCATCCATCCATCCATCCATCCATCCATCCATCCATCCATCCACTCATCCATCCATCCATCCACTCATCCATCCATCCATCCATCCATCATCCATCCATCCATCCACTCATCCATCCATCCATCCATCCATCCATCCACTCATCCATCCATCCACTCATCCATCCATCCATCCACTCATCCATCCATCCATCCACTCATCCATCCACTCATCCATCCATCCATCCACTCATCCATCCATCCATCCATCCATCCATCCATCCATCCATCCATCCATCCACTCATCCATCCATCCATCCATCCATCCACTCATCCATCCATCCACTCATCCATCCATCCATCCACTCATCCATCCATCCATCCACTCATCCATCCATCCATCCATCCACTCATCCATCCATCCATCCACTCATCCATCCATCCATCCATCCATCCATCCATCCACTCATCCATCCATCCATCCACTCATCCATCCATCCACTCATCCATCCATCCATCCACTCATCCATCCACTCATCCATCCATCCATCCATCCATCCACTCATCCATCCATCCACTCATCCATCCATCCATCCATCCATCCACTCATCCATCCATCCACTCATCCATCCATCCATCCACTCATCCATCCATCCACTCATCCATCCATCCACTCATCCATCCATCCATCCATCCACTCATCCATCCACTCATCCATCCATCCATCCACTCATCCATCCATCCATCCATCCATCCACTCATCCATCCATCCACTCATCCATCCATCCATCCATCCACTCATCCATCCATCAACTAATCCATCCATCCACTCATCCATCCATCCATCCATCCAATCATCCATCCATCCATCCATCCACTCATCCATCCATCCATCCATCCACTCATCCATCCATCCATCCATCCACTCATCCATCCATCCATCCACTCATCCATCCATCCACTCATCCATCCACTCATCCATCCATCCACTCATCCATCCACTCATCCATCCATCCACTCATCCATCCATCCATCCATCCATCCACTCATCCATCCATCCACTCATCCATCCATCCATCCATCCTTCCACTCATCCATCCTTCCACTCATCCATCCATCCACTCATCCATCCACTCATCCATCCATCCACTCATCCATCCATCCACTCATCCATCCATCCATCCTTCCACTCATCCATCCATCCACTCATCCATCCATCCACTAATCCATCCATCCACTCATCCATCCATCCACTCATCCATCCATCCACTCATCCATCCATCCATCCACTCATCCATCCATCCACTCATCCATCCATCCATCCATCCATCCATCCATCCACTCATCCATCCATCCATCCACTCATCCATCCATCCACTCATCCATCCACTCATCCATCCATCCATCCATCCATCCATCCACTCATCCATCCATCCATCCATCCACTCATCCATCCACTCATCCATCCATCCATCCATCCATCCACTCATCCATCCATCCACTCATCCATCCATCCATCCATCCACTCATCCATCCATCCATCCATCCATCCATCCACTCATCCATCCATCCATCCATCCATCCATCCATCCATCCATCCATCCACTCATCCATCCATCCATCCACTCATCCATCCATCCACTCATCCATCCATCCATCCACTCATCCATCCATCCACTCATCCATCCATCCATCCACTCATCCATCCACTCATCCATCCATCCATCCACTCATCCATCCACTCATCCATCCATCCATCCATCCATCCATCCACTCATCCATCCACTCATCCATCCACTCATCCATCCATCCATCCATCCATCCACTCATCCATCCACTCATCCACTCATCCATCCATCCATCCACTCATCCATCCATCCACTCATCCATCCATCCATCCATCCACTCATCCATCCATCCATCCACTCATCCATCCATCCACTCATCCATCCATCCATCCACTCATCCATCCATCCATCCATCCATCCATCCACTCATCCATCCATCCACTCATCCATCCATCCATCCACTCATCCATCCATCCATCCACTCATCCATCCATCCATCCATCCATCCATCCACTCATCCATCCATCCACTCAACAATCCATCCATCCACTCATCCATCCATCCACTCATCCATCCATCCATCCATCCATCCATCCACTCATCCATCCATCCACTCAACAATCCATCCATCCACTCATCCATCCATCCACTCATCCATCCATCCATCCACTCATCCATCCATCCATCCATCCATCCACTCATCCATCCATCCACTCATCCATCCATCCATCCATCCATCCATCCATCCACTCATCCATCCATCCATCCACTCATCCATCCATCCACTCATCCATCCATCCATCCATCCATCCATCCACTCATCCATCCATCCACTCATCCATCCATCCATCCACTCAACAATCCATCCATCCACCCATCCATCCATCCATCCATCCACTCATCCATCCATCCATCCACTCATCCATCCATCCACTCATCCATCCATCCATCCATCCACTCATCCACCCACTCATCCATCCATCCATCCATCCACTCATCCATCCATCCACTCATCCATCCATCCACTCATCCATCCATCCATCCACTCAACAATCCATCCATCCACCCATCCATCCATCCATCCATCCACTCATCCATCCATCCATCCCCTCATCCATCCATCCCTCATCCATCCATCCATCCATCCACTCATCCTTCCATCCATCCACTCATCCATCCATCCATCCATCCACTCATCCATCCACTCATCCATCCATCCATCCATCCACTCATCCATCCATCCATCCACTCATCCATCCACTCATCCATCCATCCATCCATCCATCCATCCATCCATCCTCCCTCCATCCATCCATCCATCCATCCACTCATCCATCCATCCATCCACTCATCCATCCACTCATCCATCCATCCATCCACTCATCCATCCATCCATCCACTCATCCATCCATCCATCCACTCATCCATCCACTCATCCATCCATCCATCCACTCATCCATCCATCCATCCACTCATCCATCCATCCACTCACCCATCCACTCATCCATCCATCCATCCATCCATCCACTCATCCATCCATCCACTCATCCATCCATCCACTCACCCATCCACTCATCCATCCATCCACTCATCCACCCATCCACAAATCCATCCATCCATCCACTCATCCATCCATCCATCCACTCATCCATCCATCCATCCATCCACTCATCCATCCATCCATCCATCCACTCATCCATCCACTCATCCATCCATCCATCCATCCATCCACTCATCCATCCACTCCTCCATCCACTCATCCATCCACTCATCCATCCATCCATCCACTCATCCATCCATCCATCCATCCATCCACTCATCCATCCATCCACTCATCCATCCACTCATCCATCCATCCACTCATCCATCCATCCATCCACTCATCCATCCATCCACTCATCCATCCATCCATCCACTCATCCATCCATCCATCCACTCATCCATCCATCCACTCATCCATCCATCCATCCATCCATCCTCCATCCACTCATCCATCCATCATCCACTCATCCATCCATCCATCCATCCACTCATCCATCTACTCATCCATCCATCCATCCATCCACTCATCCATCCATCCACTCATCCATCCATCCACTCATCCATCCATCCATCCACTCATCCATCCATCCATCCTCCATCCACTCATCCATCCATCCACTCATCCATCCATCCATCCATCCATCCATCCATCCACTCATCCATCCATCCACTCATCCATCCATCCACTAATCCATCCATCCATCCACTCATCCATCCATCCATCCATCCTCCATCCACTCATCCACTCATCCATCCATCCACTCATCCATCCACTCATCCATCCATCCATCCACTCTTCCATCCATCCATCCATCCATCCATCCATCCTCCATCCACTCATGCAGGTAAGTTCAGGAACCAGGAAACGAGCTGGAACGGGATCCAGAACACAGGGTAACTTGAGGGAGAACAAACACGAGGTGAGAAAATCCTTCTGAACAAGGAATCAGGAACATCAGAAGGCTAGAGCTTTACCACCGTTGGTTAACACTCGGGCATCAAAGTGCTGGCAGCAGAGTTCTCTTGATGAGGCTTGATGAGCAACACCTGTGTAGCACCCAGCCACCATGGTCAGACGACACCTAGGGGAGGAAGAAGGAAGCAACTGGAGGTTTAAATCCACCAGAGGCTCGGCCCAACCTGCCCTGATGACCAGACACCACTGGATCCAGCTGTGGGAAGCTGGTCAGAGTTCATGAGAAGATGGATGGAGCTGAATCCAGGACACAAATGCACTGATTAGTTCATGAAAGAAATTGAAAGCTATTTTCCTTCCACTTTATTATTTTGCACTACTTCGTGTTGGTCTGTCACATAAAATGTCAATGAAATACGTTGAGATTTGTGACGTTAACGTGAATAAATGTGAAATACTTGAACTCGGCCCTGTAGATGATTGGACTGTATTAAAGGAACCATTTATTGTAAAAGGCTCCATATAAAGTGAGCTGAACTGAACTGAAACATGTTGTTTAAGAGACCCCAGTCACTAAATACATTGTTAGGTGTTTTTATCTGGCTAATGCCAGAACATATCAGGTTAATGCCAGGTCACAGCTGCTCACTGGTAGCAGAACAAGCTGAAGCCTTATGGGCACAAATTCTAGTCATAAATATCAAGTGACCAGACAGCGTAGCTGTGAATTTGTTTTTTTATGGGAACTTCAGCGTTGTGCAGGTGTAGATAGATATGTGTGTGTAAAACAAATTTGTTCTTGTAAAAAATAATTACACAAGAAGCACATTTTCTTTGTTAATCTCTATTTACAGCTAAAACCTAAGTATAAAAGTTGAGCTCAAGTTCCCCGACTAAAGGGTGAGTTTCACCTTTAAGTCCTGATTCTGACCAGAACTTTCTTCCTCTCAGCTGATTGGTCAATGTCATGTCAATCACAACTGTAACCATCCAATCAGAGAACAGATGGTTTGGCTGTAGTGGAGACATTTTACTGAGTGGCAGGTCCTGGACGGATGCTACATTTAAAGATGGAGGACGGCGCTAGCGCAGCTGCTGCTGAGGAAGACATTACTTCATGGTTTAGTTGAACAACAAGATCATTGTCCACATTAATATTTTATTTATTACTATACTCATTCATTTAGTGAGGTGCAGATCAGAAAAGCGGCTTCCATGGAAGCAGAGTTGTGTTTACAGCCATAATAAAAGCTAGCTTAAACAGAGCCCGCAGCATCACTCCTCAGGTTGCATATATCAGTTATACATGTCAGTTCAGTCTTCTTAAAATCACCACTGTGGAGAATAATGTCTCCTGATATAAAATGAATCTTGATAACAGATAGAACTGAGCTGCTCTGACTTTCAACCCTGGCGCTTTAAACAGTGACACTAAGGAGAACTCTGTCCTATCAAAATCCATCTATAAGACGTAATACAGCACGCAGAGTCTGATGATGTGTTTTTACCGCATGTCAAATGTGTTTTGGGACTTTTTAGTTAAGTTAATTCTGCATTATGTTATCTTTGCTAAGATTGTGGATCATCTGTATTGTCATGGGAACATTCAAGCAGTTGACAATTAGCCACAGTCATTATTATCATTTTAATAATTATAAAGAGCTTTACAAACCAAAGAGCCGTGCAGGTGATTAACAGATAAAATAGAAATAAAAACAACTATTTAATTTAAAAAAAGACAATCATTAAGTCGGCCTTCTATCACCTGAAGAACATTTCCAGGATTAAAGGTCTAATGTCCAGCAGGATCTGCAGAAACTCATCCATCTGTTTATCTTTAGTGGAACTGATCACTGCAGGTTCTTCACAGGTCTCCCTAAAAGGTCAATCAGGCAGCTGATCCAGAAGCTGCTGCCTGGTCCTCACTAGAACCTAGAAGGTAGAGAACATCAGCCCAGTTCTAAAGTCCTTCCACTGAGTCTCTGGACCTCAGAGAAGAGACTTTAAAATACTTCTGTTAGTTTATAAGACACTGAATGGCTAAGCACCAAAATACATGAAAGATCTTTTGCCTTCCAACCTTCCAGACCACTCAGGTCTTCTGGTTCCAGTTTACTCTGGATCCCCAGAACCAAAACCAAAGATGGAGAAGCAGCATTCAGTTATCCTGCTCCACTAATCTGAAACAAACTTCCAGCAACCTGCAGAAATCCTGAATCCCTGAGTTACTTTAAATCAAGGTTAAAACCTATTGGTTCTTTTTAAACAATGAACTAAAACATCACTAATTTCAGTCTGTGGTCCAACTTTTCTTCACCTGCCTTCATTACCTACCTTGATCTTTAATCTCTGCGTTTTCTGTTCCTCTGGTCTGTTCATGTGAAGTACTTTCAATTGTCTTTGAATTGTCTTATTAAAAGTAAGATTTAACCTAGAAACATAGCAGCAGATTTAATATGTCATATCAGCTTTTATTAAAGTGAAATCCAACTGTGCAACTTTGCATTATTTTATGTTTTTTCCAGAAAGAAAATCTGGAAAAAATGTCACTTTTCTATTCTATGGGCTTTAAGGGGTAAATCCCTTAATGTTTACACAAAAATGTGAAAATATTGTAGATTTGTTGTTCATTTAATGTCTGGGTTAAAAAATGTTAACTCATCTTCCTCCTCTCATTGTGGCAGCTTGGAAACATCTGCATGTTTATCTCAGCCCCTCCCCTCAGGCAGGTGGCTGAGGAGCAATCAGAGCGAGACCACCGGGCTCAGAACCTGCTGAACCCGAGCTGCACTCTGTAGACTCTCTCGCTACACACTGACCTGCACTAAACACTTCACCCTCCAAAGGTGCAATATTACAGACTACCTCTGTTTTAACGTATATTTAGCCCTTTGCAAAGTTCATTTCAGCTTCACTATTTACCTGTGTATTGTTTTTGCTCTTCGCTGCATATATTTTTATTCTATTGTTATATTTAGCCTTTTTTTTGTTATACTCAACTTTCCTTTATTAGGCTTCTTAAACCTGTTGGAGAAAAACATTATTTTCTAAAGAAAGAGAACGTTGATAACCATTCAGTCAGCTTTATTAAATTAGTCTTTTAGGGAGACAGATTTATTACTGAGCAGAGCTGAGACCAATCTGATGAGACAAAGATCGACACTTCCTTATATCAGCTTAGCATTAACCCCATGTGGCCTGGTACTACTTCTAGGAAGAGCAGATGTGAGAATCAACCTAACCTTCACGCAGACATCTGGACTCCTCTGCAGCGAAAGTTCTTGTGCTGAACCAGCAGGTGATCCAGGGGCAGGAAGAGAAACGAAACACCTTTCGTTCAGGCACATTTCTTCTTTAGTTTGTCAATGCAGTGGAGATGACCAACAGGACGGAGCAGAAGGGAAGGTGGAAGCCATTGTCAGGTCAGACGTATCGTCACCTCAGAAGGACAAAAGCATTTTAAATTTATTTTATAACAAACCTTGAACCTGAGTCTGAATTTCGAACCATGTAAATGTGAACTGGTGTGACAATAATGCTTTTATCTCATAGATGGAACCCAAGGCCCAGAGCTTCTCTGTTGTGCTGTTTCTCTACATCAGGCCACTTGGAGCTTCTACTGACTTCTCTTTTACATAGAAAGTACTCCTGGCCCGTTGAAACTGTCTCTGTGGCGGCTGGTTTCTGCAAAAAGTGCTTTGAATATCCACCATCATCTCCACAGTCTTGAGTGGGTTAAGTTCCAGGTGGTTCTGACCACAGCAGTGGACCTGCCGATCCACCGTCTGTCTGCATGCAGACTCATCACCGTCCTGGATCAGTCCAATAACAGTGGTGTCATCTGCAAACTTCAGGAGTTTCACAGACGGGTCCACTGAGGTCCAGTCATTAGTGTAGAGGGAGAAGAGGAGTGGGGAGAGAACACACCCCTGGGGGCGCCGGTGCTGATGGTTCTGGTGCGGGAGAAGATGCTCCCCAGTCTCACCTGCTGCTGCCGGTCCTTCAGGAAGCTGGTGATCCACTGACAGGTGGAGGCTGGGACGTTGAGCTGGGTGAGCTTCTGGTGGAGGATGTCTGGGTTGATGGTGTTGAAGGTCGAGCTGAAGTCTACAAACAGGATCCTGGCGTACGTCCCTGGATGGTCGAGGTGTTGCAGGATGAAGAATAGTCCCAAGTTGACTGCATCATCTGCCGACCTGTTTGCAAAGTAGGTAAACTGCAGGAGGTCCACTTGAATTTAATCACTGATCAGCAAAGTTTTACATTTTCTCAGGGAGTTTTAAACTTTCCTAAAAAGAAGACATTTTTATTTCTGTTTTTTACATTTATTCACCCAACAAACCTGCAAAGTTTACTACAGGGTGTACAGAAAAGTGGTCACTTTGACTTCCATCTGTCTGATCGTATGCCTGCCTGGAGGTCACTCCTCCAAAGTCAGCTGAGTTTGTAGTCTTTGGATTTGCATCATATTACATGCCAATGAGTTTTAGGGAGTCCATTTCTTCAGAGAAAGAAGACAACATGATCAAATCAAGGTTGTTTGGCTATTAGTAACAATTAACAATTATAATTTTCAATTATTAACAAAATTACAAGTAAAATGAAAATCTAGAAATCAGGACCTGATCATGAATCATTAGCTAAACAACTTAAAGTCTGTCACGTATTGTCCTGTAAATGGCAGCCCCATAAGGGGGTTGTATTATAGAAATAGATCATTTGAGCGCTGGCGTTCGGCAACAGCAACTCTGCACACATCGAATAAAGAGACAACTTCTCTCTAAAATATGAGGATTTATTAACAGAAACAATTCAACTTCAAGTTAAAATATTTCAATAAACAAACTCTTTATTTGGTTAGAATAATTCAAATAAACTCCCAGGAAAATCAAGGAATAAAGAAACTAATAAACTATAGAACAATGAAGGAACAAGGGAACCAATAAAATGATGCACTGATGTCACCGTTCAGTGTGGATATTCATGTTTAGGAAACAAGATTTATTTTGAGGAATTCGGGTATATGGGTTGTACCAGTACCCATACCAGTACTAGTATGTGTTTTTATCCAAATGATCTCCACCCCTATGGGTCTCACAAACACATGACGGTTGGGCTGGAATGTTCTTCAGCCAGAAATAAGGTTCTGATGGAAATTAATAGTTGAGACGAAACCTTAAATCAAGTTTATATAATGGAAACAGACAAACGTAACAGAACCAGGCTATGTACATATTTTATGTCTGGGCCTTTCTGACGGTCCAAACAGGCCCCGACTTGGACTCAAATTTTACTGTTTGTGTCCTGAATTGTTTGTGTTTTCACAATTTCCTTGTTCTTTAGGTCTCGTTATCTTCAGTTTATTTCTCTGTGTTCATTGAGGTCTTTCCATATTAATTCATTCCTTTGTGTTCCTTAGACAGAAAAACATTTGATCCAATTTGAATAAATAACTGAATCTGACTTCACTGTTCAATGGTTACGATTAATTGGAATGAACCTGACGACATGTGTTGTGAATTGGCGCTATATAAATAAACTGAATTGAATTGAATTTAGTTTCTTGGTTTACTTCGTGTTTTGTTCTCTGGACATTTATTTCTCTTAGATCTCTATTTATTTTTTCTCCTTGATGTTCAGCTTCCTTTGTGTTAAATAGTCTCCCTCCCTCAGCTTCACTGCCTTCATCCCGCCACAGCTGCTCCACATCTCCACTGATTAACTCATCTGGTGCCTTTGTCAGTTTCCATCCCTGCCTCAGTGTCTAAGCTCCTGGTTTTCATTGCTCCTCTCTGGATCTTCTCTTACACCGCCTGAACTCCATGAACACGTTTTCAGGCAATATTTGCAGAGTGAAAACCAAGAATATACCGAAAAACATGGATTTATAGAAGAAATCAGAGAAGTTCCTGTAATGGTTGTGTTTTAAATATAAAATGTTCTCTGTGCTGATTTACCAGGAGAGCCTTCAATCTGAGCACTTTCTTATCCAAATGATGATAATGACAGCATTAAGCAAATAACTGTGAGCTGCTGGTGCAGATCGCTCATACTGTTTCCACTCAACCTCTTCACTCTATGCAAAAACACCTGAGACGGAAGTTCAGCTGAAGGAGGAGAAGTTGTTTCAAATAGTGGAGAAAAAACCTTTAAATGACATCAGATTTAGATGTTTCTCATTCAGCAGCTACTTTTATCTAAAACATGCAGGACAAGGTTGGATCTTTTGCTTTAGGGGTCAGACCTGAGAGTCAACCATTAGGTTTTCCAGTTCAACCCTTTTCTCACCTCATTTAGCTCTGGTTCCTACTGGTTTCTGACATCTTCTTCCCCTCCCAGCTGCATTTGAATGAATCGTTAGGTATGTTTTCTGTTTGCATCCAGGATCGACTCTCAGCATCTTTTAACCAAATGGGCTCTGATTAATGTCTGTGTCTGGTTTTACATGCAGCCCTCGGATCAAAGAGGACTGGATGGACAGACGTGGGACTGGGTGGACAGACGTGGGACTGGGTGGACAGACGTGGGACTGGGTGGACAGACGTGGGATGGGATGGACGTCTGGAAGGATTTATAAAAGACGGATGGTTTAGACGCTTTGCTCCTCAGGATGAAATCTCTTCTTATTCAGGTTTGTGAGCCTTTGATTGGATTCTATGAATACATTTAAACATATTTAAAGGTTTATTAAATAGTAATTATATGAAACAATGTTGAAAAAAACTCTTAAAGGTTTAGTAGCAGAGTTTAACAAATATTTATTTTTGAGAAAGCTTTGAACTTTAATATTACATTTACTAATAATTTACTGCTTTAATAAATAGTTATAATAAAGATTGGCCATAATTAATATTTTTTATGTCTTGTTTTTTACAGCGTTTATTTGTCAAATCTTGTCATTTTAAGCAGCAACTGAATCAAAAATGTTATCAAAAGGGTAAAGAAACTATTAAAAGTTAATAGAAACAGGTAAAACTTTCAGGTTTGTGCATAAAGCAGCTGCTAAAGTTTTCATTTTATTTTCTTTATATCTATTTTTAGCAGCATTTCTATAAGCTGGAGATTTTCATACGGATGAATAATCTTCAGGTTCTCAGGCTGATGTTCGTGCTTCGCTGATGTTTTACTGTGAATATTTGTTTTTTCTTGTCCTCAGATCTCAGTCATGAAGAAACATGGACTCCTCCTGGTGATCGCAGGTCTGTGATTCTCTATCCTTTGCGTGGACTTTAAAAACACCTACGATGTTTTCTGAGGCCCACAGAGATCTTTCCAAACACACATGTCCAGTCTGGTCATAATGTTTAGCTCCTACAGCGTTTAAACAGTTAAACTCTATTATTCAAACAATCTGACACAAATGTTCCCAGATCTTTCCATAATCCAGCAGCAGAGATGTCTGAGTGAGTCCAAGTCGGAGCATGTTTGGACCATCAGCGAGATCAGAACATAAAACAGGCAGCCTGGTTCTGTTTAGTTACTCTTTTCTGCTGCAGATGGTTCCATTATATAAACATGATTTAAGGTTTCGTCTCATCTGTTAATATCCATCAGAACCTTATTTCAGGCTGAAGAACATTCCAGCCCAATCATCATGTGTTTGTGGGACCCATATGGGTTGAGATCAGGCTGGGTGGGTACTGGTATATATATCAGCAACACCAGTCTGGCATCCTTTGTGGGCCTTAGATTAATCTCAATTTCGAAAATAATTTTCAAAAATTCAATTGCACAACAGATCCAGGACCCATATGGGACCCACTTTGTATCCAGAATTATCCCTCATCAAACCTCCCGTATAAAAACATTTAACTTGGTGCCATTTTTTTAAATCTAGGATAATCCTGCATGGGACCCTTTTTTTGACCCATAAGGGGACCCGTGTTTCATTTTCCAACACTTAAAGCCCTTCTGGACATCAATCCAGGAAGAGTTGACCTGGCTGTCCCATTTCTGGTTCTGAATTGTCCAACAGTATGGTGGCCTCTACATGTCCTCAGCAGCTTGTCTTTCATCTCCGCTGGTAAACACCTCACCATGCTTCATCTCTCAGGTCTCCTGGCCATCTGTGATCTTCAGTCGGATCAAACCATTCAACAGTTCCGATACGTTGGCCTGATGAAGAACTGGAATGATGCTCAGACCTACTGCAGGGAGAGGTTCTCCGACCTCGCCACCATCCAGAACTCTGCCAACAGCACCAAAGCCCGGCAGGCAGCAGGAACCTCCAAGTTCTGGATCGGACTCTTTAATGGCACCTGGAAGTGGTCTAAGGATACGACCCGCTCTTTGTTCGCCATATGGTCCAGCTATGAGCCACGGGGCGGGAATTGTGTGACAGTCAATAAATTTGGGTCCTGGTCCACCAATGACTGTGAAGAGCTGCATCAGTTTTTATGTTATCAAGGTGAGTCTGATTGATCAACATGGATTAGTTTCATTGTTCTCTCTGGTTTTATCCTGACATCTGCTCTGTTTGAGTTCTTGTAGAGTCGCGGTTCCTGTAAAATTAGCAAAGTTTGGGATGTCCTGGGAAAGCCGGAAATTAAAATTTTAACAATTCCATAAACCAAATAACAACAAGGATATTATAAAGCTTTTTGTAAATTAAAAAAGGAATAAATCAGGACACCTTTACCTTTCTTCCCATTCCAGATGAGCAAAGCCTCAGACAGAGGTCTTAATATGAGGTCCTCAGGGTTCTAACATCATTACTCAATGTTTTGAAGGAGGTTTGTGCTGTTTAAACCTCAGACCTTTAGTTTGGTGCTCCTGACTGTTGAAGTGAGAGGGAACATCATGGTGAGATCCAAAGAGTCTTCAGGAAGGTGGTGGGTAGGTAGGTGGTTACAAGAACTATGTTCCTCCAATCAAAGAGGGGTAAGAGTAGCTATTAGAGGGCTGGGGTGTCCTAACTTTTTTCTCTGAGAGAAAATGCATAAATTTTATGGAGGAACTCACTTTTTTCCATAAAAGGATCCCTCCAATCTCTTCTGACTGGATCCTGCTCAGATTTCCTCTTTGCATAAGAATTCCTCCCTGATTCTCCAAACCGAGACCACTGTCCCCTGCAGGGAAGATACTGGCTATTCATAGATGCTCCTCTGAATTAAAAGAAAATGTACTTTAAGAATATTTTCATTATAAAATGTGCTGATTTTCTTTCTTTTGACCATTGCACCTTGTTGAATTTAATATTTCTGATTTGTTTATCAACAGGTGAAGCTCTCCATAACGTCCTGGTGGACCAGAAGATGACCTGGTCGGACGCTCAGTCTTACTGCAGGTCCAAATACACAGACCTGAGCAGCATCAGAACTTATGCAGAGAACTCTGCGATGACTCTTCTGCTGCCTTATTGGACAGACGATGCATGGATTGGTCTGTACAGATCCGACTGGGTCTGGTCAGATGGCAGCAGCGCCTCCTACCGGGTTTGGGCCACTCAGGACTCGATTGAACAGGCGAACTGTGTGATGGTGGACTCTTCTTCAGGTAGCTGGTCCCGGCGGCCCTGCAGTGAGAACTATACCTTCCTCTGCAGCACAGGTGGGTTTTCCTTCAGCATCTCTGCAAGCTATGATCCTGCCAAGCTGATGTTAGCCGGTGTTTCTGGGTCTCCCTGCAGAAGTCATACCTTCAGTGATGAAGTCGGTGAAGATTCGGCTGAAGGCAGCATCTGCAGACCTGAACGACCCTGTAGTGCAAGAATCCATCCTTCAGCAGGTCAGACAGAGCTTATCTGGGACTTTCAGAGAAATGCATCTATTATTTTAAAACTCTTAAGCAGAAAAATGTGGAAATCTTTCATTAAATTCAGTGATTCTTACATTTATTTTGTCTCCTATTTGACTGATATTTGACTGATGAGTTTTTAATCAGATGTTTTGATCAATGAGGACTTTATTTTAATGGGAGACTGTTTTACAGCTGAAGCAGAAGATGGAGGACCAAGGAGTAACAGAGGAGGTGAATCTGAGGTGGAAGGTCCAGCCTGAGGGGAAGGTTTTCCACCGAGAGGACAAGACAGCGCCCCCTAGTGTCTGCAAGACGGACACGTGTGACACAACTTAACACCAACAACTAATTATTTCCTTTTCCTAGTTGCTGTTGGGTCATTTTCTTCTCATAGGTCTTGCTTTGCTTTTCTTTATTACTATTAATTCTAATATTATTCTGTGATATTTCTTTATATGGGAAATAAAGTCACCTTCACAATTATTATTAATAATTAACATTATCTTTCATTAAAGCAGCTTAAAAAATCCAACCTTTCACTTTGTTCAATAGAGAAACATGTTATTAAGAGACAATAACTTTATTACCAGATTAGCATCACCTACACCAATTCCTATGGAATAAACTGAACTGAAGCTTTTATCAGAATCTGATATTCTGATTAGTAATCCATGGCTTCCTGAGGTTTAAACATTTTGTGACAAAAGGCCCATTTATTTCTGGAATCAGGGATGATGACAGAAACACTCCAACAGAGTAAAGAAGCTCTGGACCACATCCTAGCTCCTAGCTTCCAGCTTCTGCAGTTCCTCAGGCAGGTAAGAAGGATGGGATTTATGATGGCAATGTTAGAACGACTCTTTGTTGCATTGATTGATTCATTGGTTCTGTGATTGGATCTGTTGATGCATTTTTGTTCATTTTTAAACTCATTGTGCATAACTCATAAATATCTTGAGCTTAGGAACTTCTTAGTGAGTGAAGGATTTATTGTTTTGATCTCATTTAAAGGTTTAATTACATTCACAATTTGTCTTTGATTGATAAGGATAAACCTGCAAATTTAATAAAATAGTGATTAAAATAAGTTGCCATAACTGAAACATCGGAATGAGGAGCACCTCCATTCTTTTTATTCTTCCTTACTGTAAGTTTATCAGTGGTTTTCCAGAGTTTTCTATTGTTCCTGTTTCATTTTTAATCATATCTAAGAAGAAATGTGCTTTTGCTCTGTAGTCACATTATTCCTGAGACTTGTAAATATCCTTTGATATTTAGGCCTGATTTTAAAGTCCATACTGTGTCATTAGGAGGGTAAGCTCTATTTTCCTTTGTGCTTGTATAACAAGGCTTTTGGATAGTTTCAACAAACTGATTTAATTATTGATTGATATTAAATTACCTTCACAGTTTGTGACCAGAATTATTTCATTACATTTTACATGTTATAATTCAAATAAATATCACCATACCTGAAATATGACACTGATTAAAGTGTGAGGCCTGAATTAGTCTAAGAAAGCTGGTTGAAACTGAGGAGGTTTCTGTAATTCAGGACATCCAATTAAAACCCGCATGTTCCTCTGACATCAGTAGAAATATGGACATCATTTTTAGGAGTACTAAAACAATCCAAGTAATATGATGATGCTAGACATCATGTGTGGAAGTTAGAAACCGGGATATTCATCAGAAGAGACGTTTAGGAGCCTTCAGAAGATCTCAGAATATCTAATAAAATCACATCCAAATAATCTACTTCCTTCATATGAGATAAAAACATTTTTTCTCATTAAGAGATTCTTGAAAACAATTCAAATATTAATCCAACACAACTAGTGGTTGGTAGGGTGAGTGTCCTCCTTCATTAATGCTACAGAGACCTGCAGAGGTTTATCTAAAGCTTGGTTCACATCATCAACACGTACATCTGCTGAGACTGACGGCCGCAGCGCGGACAGATGGATGCCAACGCTGGATTTTAACCGTCCAATCAGAAGTCACAACTTCACACAGATTAATAATTCTTTAATCTGCAGACAGATTATTTGACGTAAAAACAGACTGAAATATGAAAATATCACAGTTTGCTTTATGAGATGAATAAATGTACGTCGGGACTGTCGCCTCCTGACATGAGTCGCTTTTCTATTTCTAGATAGAAACAGAAAACCTAGAAGTGAGTAACTGTTTCTAAACAATCAGTTAAATCATCATCTGATGTAATCATCAATTAAATCAGTCATTTAATGAAATTATGGTCCGCCTGCATTCATTTGACTTGTTTAAACTAGAAGAGTTCAGAGAACGTTGGATTGCATTTAGATTCTTGGCGGTTATAACAACCAATCATAATGTAGTAATTATGCAGCATGAAGTCATCGTTTTGTGAGGTTAATTATAATTCAAGAAATCTGCAGTAACAGCCGAATAAGAATAAAAATGACAAAATGTGGGAAAACAAACGAGCGATGATCAGATCTAGGTTTCAGAGATCTATACCTCCTGATCTGGACTCATTCTGGGCTGCGACTCATTGAGGCACCAAGCAACAGATTAACTAAGAACTGAAGTAGTAAAGTTACAGGATTACATCAAACATATAATGATACTGATAAAATTTGTTACATATTTCTGTGGTTAAAAAAAAACAAAAATGTTTGTCTAAATATTTTTTTTCTGCTATGAAAAAGGAATTGATTATATTGCAGTTAATATACGGAGGATCAAACATGACCAAATAATAATAATAGTAATATAATAATAATAATAATGACATGCAGAAAAAGAAAACTGTTTGGAATAAGAAGACCTTGAAAGAAGTATTCATAATTTTATGCTGCTAATAATTAATGATATTTATGACAAAGTCTTCTTGGGTTTTCTAATCTGTCCCACTGGTTCTTAGCGGCATACAGCTGACTGACTAATCATTTTAGTTTTTGGATTATTATAATGTTTTTCATCCATAATTTCTATGGAAAAAAATGATTACTATTGAATGTGGTAAATTTAAACTTTAATGTCTTTTATTTTACTTTTGTGGGTTTTTAAAGTTGCTTTTTAATTATTTCAGGGTAAAAATGTAATTTGTGTGTTTTTGAGGTATACCTGTTAGACAGGAGGGCTGCATGGTACCACAGTTTCTTAGCTCAGTTGCCATGGAGCAGGAAGGTTGTGGGGCTTGAATCCTGGATGGCCTCTCTCTGCTTGGTCTCCGTGGGTTCTCACCGGGTATTCCAGCTTCCTCACACAATGCAGGCATGTTAGGTCTTTTTAAATTGGCCTTAGGGGTTTGTGAGTGTGTGCATGGTTGTTTTTCATGTGTTGGACCGGAGACCATTCTTGGATGTACCCCATCTCTCCACAATAACTGCTGCAGATAGGCCCCGCCCCCTGTGGGCCTGTACTGATAAGCAGGTGTAGATAACAGATTAATGGAGTTTTGATAAGTATCTAATGTTTCTTTGTGATTCCAGCAATTGACCTGTTTCTCTTTTTAATGTCATCATGGATTTTCTGTAAATTCACATTACAGGTCACAAAAAACAAACGATCTGCAGCTTTTAATTTTACACAAACAATTTGATGTAAAACTCTTGTTAATTATTTGTCTCCTAATAGGTCATGATTGGTCCTCCGTATTTCCCACTTCCTCCTCATACAAAACAACCTGCAGCTTTAAGTTTGATAGAAGCACAAATTAATTAGTTTTTTTCATGTTCTTCATATCTGACTGTGGTCCTGCAGCGCCCCCTATGGTCAGGACACAGCAGCCCTGCAGATGTGGTTTCTCAGGCTCAGGTGTTTCTGCAGATGTGCCTGCAGGTGTCACTGCAGCAGGCAGTTACACTTGATATCCTTCTCTTTGTGCGTGTTGCTGAACACCTGCAAGGCCTGTTTGTTGATCAGCGTCCAGAAGTCTTGGAAGGAGATGTTCTGGCCGCTCTCGATGCCCATCTGCTGCAGGACCTGACCCAAACCCTCCTCACTCTCCACCGTCTGCAGACAGAAAGCAGGAAGTCAGTCAGCACATTTTTTTTTTTTTTTTTACTTTATTTAAACAAAGTAGCACAAACAAGTAAGGCAATTACAACAACAACAGTGCAATTCTGTATAGGGCATAGTACAGGCAGATCTCGAAATGGAAAAACAAAGTGTTATTGATAAGAGAGACAAAAATATATATGTATATATATATATATATATATATATATATATATATACACATAAATATTAATAATAATGAAACTAGCAACAAGGGGATTGATATGTTAGGATTGATATACGTCGGTGGGCAGTTCCATTAATATTTCAGTCAGGTATTCATATGATTCAATATATTTGAGAGATTTCAAATATAACTGGAATTCAGATAAAAAGATGTTAAAAACTGGGGATGAAGTCAGTCAGCACATCTGAAAATACTCAGGGCAGGAAGTGATGTCAGACACAAAAACATCCCAAGAATTCAGGTGCAGAGTGCAGAGGAGGCAGGATCACTGGGGCTGCTGAATATCAAGCAGCTCCCCCTGCTGGCAGCAGGATGAACTTTGACCTCAGTGCCTCTGAGGCCTCGAGTTACTATCAGATTTATTACAGTTAATCTGTATTTTCACTGCAACAAGGCGAATTTTCCCTTTTTCTTAAATTTCTCCTTAAAGCTCCACTGCAGACCGACTCCTCCCACAAAACTGATCCAACTCTGTTTAAAACTTATTGAGCATAAAAATACAGGAACAGTCAGTTAGATTAAAACAATACTGTAAAATTACCCAACATGAACAGAAGCAAAATTAAAGGAAAACTGAGGAAATAAACTTATGCAGTGGAGATATAATTATAAACAGCTATTATAAATCATTTAAATAATTTTTACATCTTAATATTTCAGATGTATCCTTTTTTAATGTATGTTTATTTCTTTTCATTTTTCATTTTTTTAACTTTTATTTCTTAAATGTATATTTTTTTTATTTTTCAGCCTGTTTTCCTTTTCTTACTTCCAATATGATTTAGTTTCTTTTTTTTAAAGCGGGATAAAAATGACAGTAAAATAACTAAAAATAAATATTATTGCTTCTTTATCCTTTCCCTGTTTGCATTTTCTGTGTTTTTAAAACTGTAAACCTGTCAGCAACGTAAACACAAAACTTTTTAAGGAAATTCTGGTGAAATATTAAATAATTTGCAGAATCAGTTTCTCTGCACCATTAATTTGAGGTCAAATTACAGAAAAAATAAACATAAAAGTAAACGAGAAAATGAGTAGTTTCCATTACTGTTAGGTTTCAAAAGTTTCAAAAATAAATACTAAAAAGATAATTGCATGGTTTATGAAGTTAAGCCAAAAACAGAAGATCTGGGTGGTGGGGTCTATAGAGCAAAGCTTGCCGTGATTGGAGGACCCTACGTGATGTCATCAGTACCTTGCCGATGAGCGGCATCTGTTTGGAGACGAAGGTCTGGAACTGGGAGGTGTTCATGGTGGGAGCGTCATCTGCAGCTTTGTGAAACTCTGTGACCAGCGTGTTGATGGCCAGCTCCAGATCTGAGTACTGAAACAGAGGAACCAAAGTTAGGATCAGTGATGATTCTGCTGGATTTTATTCATTCCCAGAGTTTTCATCAGGATGTGAATACTTTTACTTTCGTTCATCATATTTCAAATATTCTTTAACGCAAACAATATTTGTGAGATTTTCAAATTAGTTGTCTTTCTTTATTACTATTACTGAGCTTAAAAAGAAGAAAAATTATATTAGAGCATAATCTGATTTCCTTTAAATAGAGTATTGACACCAAGGAAAAGGATAAAATTGATTCAATAAAATATAATAAAAAATGGTCATTATGGTTTGGTCTATATTAAAATGGCAGAGTTTCCTCAAGCAGAAGAGGCGCTGATGTGGGTTTCTGCACAATGCGTCACTGTTGGCTTCAAAATTCAACAAGTCATCTAATATTGTCCCAGAGTATTTGTAGTAATGGCCTGATCTGCTAAGGTGACTTTATGCTTGTGAGATTTTCTCCTAAAATCTATAATCACATCTGTAAGAGCCAAAGTTAATGTTTGTTATGGTGGCACAAGTGTTCAGATTGTTTCTGTGGTCTCAGTTATTTAGCTGATACAGGCGTTCCCAACAGGCTGAAGGGTTTTTTGCAAACATTTCTGTTGACCGTCATCTCAACCACCGTCATTCTAGATCATTATTTTGAACGTTATTTCACAACTCTAATCATAAGCGATGTATTTGATCGAACCAAAGTTTATTGTCATATGTTTTAAAATAAAACGCAAATGGAACTTATCATGGCTAATTGGAGACGCGTCACAGTACAAAACCCTCCTCAGCCAGCAGCGACTATTGTTCTGGATCGAAGTCACTACAACATCTTTAGTCTTAATCAGTAATAAAATGAAGATAATACTCCTCATCCCATTTTACAAACCCAATGTTCTCTGGGCTATGGTTGTTTTCATCTTCTTGGAGCAGAATGAACAGCAGCAGAATCTTCAGCGCTCTTTATGATGAATCTGTTGCTCTATCTGCTCTGACAGGTCACTTCAGGTATTAAAAGGTGAGAGCACACAGCCTTGATGTGACCCAGTGGAAGTTCTTATGGGCGGGGTCTTAATGTTAAACTGGTCAGGACGTCCTCCCAAAGAGGTTTGAGATAAACAGGCCTGTAAAGCACGGTGGTCGTAGCGTCATGCTAGATGATTGACTCTGGCCCAACAGACCCAAAGTGGTTCTGGAAAAAATAAAATAGACTAACATAACAATTATTCCAAAAGCTCCAACCTTCTGTGCTGGAAACAAACCAGTTAAAATCAGCTTTACTAATTCTGCCCAGGATGAAGAAGAGCTGGATCAGGGTGAAGCAGGTTTAACTGGACAGAATCCAGAATAAAGTCAAACTTTCACAAAGTCACGATGTGTTTCTGATTGACTCAACAGAAAAGTGTATAAATTATAAAGAGTAAATTATAAATATATAAAATATTAACTAAAAAGTATTTTTGGGAGACTGAGGGAGGAGTTACATTCCCACTGGGAATCTCAGGAATGTCCAGCTTCATCAGAAGATAACGTCTCCGCTCCGCGTTTTTTCCTCTTTACATCCATCAGGAAACATGGAAACGCTGACTGTGGATCGGTTTACAGGAACAATAGGATGCAGGAAGTCCAGACTAATCAGTGGGTTTTTATTTGACCTGTTCTTGAATGAACTCAGACATTATTATTGACCCTGATCTGCAGGTTCTTTGTCCAGTTACTCATTACCTTTCTACACACAGACCGGCACTGAGTCAGCCAATCAGAGACACTAACTGCAGTTTTATTCCCTTTTATTTAGAGTGTAACGAATTCAAGTTAATCATCAACCTGTCAGTCTGAGCTTCTCCTTCAGGACAGGTGAAATTTTATGGGACCAAACTAAATAAAAAGTCATCTATCTTGGATTTTATGCTCTTTCAGGTTTGAGTTCTGAACCTTCTCCTCTCAGTTATCTCCAGAACTTTATAAAATACGTCCTCCAGGCTTAAATCAGATCCAGTCTGTCTTCATTCTGAGTTATTCTGGGACTTTCTCTGTAAACGCTGGAGTTCTGACGGACGGGCCCACTCTGAGCTGTTTGGGTCTGTTTTGCCGGAGCTGAGGCAGAAACAGCTGAATGAGATCAGTCCGATGAACTCTCTGAGGGACTGAAGACTGTTTGTGAAAGAGGGCGGTGGCTGCAGAAATCTGCATGATCTCAGAGGATCTGCTGAGTTATCGGAACCACCCAGTCTGATCTGTCTGTCCAGCGCAGAGCAACGTGTTAATCTGGACCTTCTCTGATATTTAGAACTTTCATCATTATTCTGAGTCTGTCTTTCTTTATCGATCACATCGTTGTAAATATCTCTCAGCTTCCTGTGAAGTTTCCACATACGGATATGTTGGATTTTCTTCCAAGCTTTGCAAAGATTTTCCCTTTGGTTCTTTGAGTTTTCATCATCACAAAGTTTTCCCGCCAACTGTGAAAACATTTCATTAAAATGAAAACTCTTTATTGGTCCACATTGTTTTGGGTTTCCGACCTAAAAAACATATTTTTAACCATTTTTCCTGTCGGGACGTTCAGTCAGCAGAACCCAAAGCTGTGGTTCTTCCAGGAAAAAAGGAACCTAACATCTAACTCAGGTTTTTTAAACCTTCAGCACTGATCCATTCGCCTCCTGAAGTGGATGCCACTGATCGCTATCTAACACCAAAAGGGGGCAGCATCCTTACTTATTGAACAAGATGAAACTAGTTGCAGGTGGTTCCTGAGGCTGGTTCACACAAGTCCTTTAGGTTTGGTTCAGTGAAAAGTGTCTTCTGCACAATGATGCTCTTCTCAAAGGTCCGACGCATGCAAACCTTCAGATGTTAGGGTTGGACTTAGACTGTCCTGGGTAGGACAGATAGCTTCTGTTGCTCTTACTGTGTTTGCGGAAACATTTAGCTCATTAACAAACAGCAGCGTGTTGACAGCCAACCTTGACCCACTTGTTTCCTGGGTTTGAAGAGGAACTAAACACCAACTCAACTTCTTTGCAGATAAACTGTATAAACTGCGCCTTCAGGGTGCTATCTTTATGTTGCTTTGCTATTTTTTTAATTTAATGTAAACTTGTTTAATTTTGCAATATTTGTCCTAAAACTGTCTTAGTGCTGCCCTCTGTGGGTTGAACAGTGGTTACTGCAGGTGAATTTTCCTGTTGGTTTAAACGGTACAGCTTGGTCCATATCTATGTCAGAACCCTCAGTTCGGGTATAAAACCATCTCACTGAGACACGCCCCCATAGCGAGTCAGGAGTTGGACTTCCTCCTCCACCCGATGATGAGGGGGTGCGGCCACTCTCCCTCCTCCTCCTGGTCACACCCTTGGTTAATCCCCGCCCCTCATCCCCACACTTGGCACCGCCCACTTTGGTGGCATCGGTTAAAGTTTGTCTGGGGGCGGAGTTATTGTTTTGCATAGCAGTTATTCTACTTTAAAACCATAATCTAGCGCCTGAAAGCACATTTTCCACCAAGAAAACTTCCTTAAAATTATGTTTTACAGCTGCTTTAAATTGCAACATTGAAATTTCTAATTTTATCCATCCTTCAACAGTAATTTATTCACTTTGAAACTGTCAATTATTATTACATCCTCTGATAACTATGTGACATATGTACAGGTTTATATTCATATACCTCCTTGCAAAAATTCACTGTTTACAGCATTTTATCTAGTATTTATTTAGAGGTCCAAATTCATATGTGAGAGGGACGTGACACCAAAGTGAACGATGCCCGGTTGGATCAGAATCACTGAGGTTAGGTACTGCTGTGATCAGTGGCTAGGCTAACTAGCTGTTATCAGCTATTTAATTTTTCAGTTGGTTTTACAAGAAAAGGTTCACAAAAGATTTAATCCATAGAACATGAAGTTCTATAGATGGAGGTTAGAAATGTGAGTTCATCACAGATCCCTAAAGATCTGACTTGTCCCACATCACATACCAGGAACCAGAACCTCAACCTGACATTGAGGACCAAATCAGCAGATCAGGCAGCCTGAGGACCAGGTCCTCGTGAATGTCTGTAGCTCCAACATCTAAAAACCTTTCAACCTGTTTTTAGTAACAAATAAAAAAGCCACGTTGATGCAAGTTTTTATTAAAGAACCTTCGTGTTTGTGAGAACTAAAAAATAAAAATTCACATTTTCAGCTGGAGAAATTTTCAGGATAAAATCCACTAACTGTTTTCATGCTTGGATCATTTCTAGTTGCTGTTTCTCTGTGTTTGAACTGCAGCTGCATCACTTTCAATTTCTGTTGGAATCATTTGCATAACGAGGGTTGGACCTTAATGTGCGCTGATATTCTGGGCTTTAATTAAACTTCATGAACCAAATCCAACCCAGTGTTCACAGATATTTAAAAGCCGTGAGACTTAAAACTCTCAGTATTGTTATTCGTACATGCAAACCTGAGACAAAAATTTCTGCCAGTAAAACCTAAAACCCTACAGTGGAAAAACTTCATTTGTCTCTGTGGAAATCATCTCAAAAACGCTGCAAAGCTCAGAAACCAGAAGAGGCGCGTCCTGCAGGGAGGAGCGCCTTTCTGATCAGATCCTGTGATCATCAACTCTAATCGATCCGTCTGCAGATCCTCTGGTTGGTCTGAAGGTCTTACCTTGATCGCCATCTGTGCAGCTCCGACCAGCGACAAAAAGACGAGAAGAAAGCCGAAAAGTGGCGAAGCGGCGGGTGGATAGAGGAGAGTGAAGTCCGGAGCGTTTCCTGTTCAGAGACACCGAGGAGTCCTCCCACTGACACACACACACACACACACACACACAGCTCTGATTAGACACACCTTAACTCCACAACAACACACCGAGGCCAACTGGGGGCAGACCCGTCTGAAACTGGATCCCAGAAGGACTTCAGGAAGCGGCTCTCAGGATCGTTTTGTTCTGATCAGTCTGTTCCCACTGAGAACCTTCAGTGCAAAAGTATTCCCACCCTCACAATCACAGATCTCAGTATCTTTTTGTCTGGATTTCATCTGACAGATCAACACAAAGTATTGCTGAACTGTGAGCTGAAAGGAAAATTAAATATAGGTTTCAAAATGTTATTTACAAATCCAAAGAAAAAATTAAATTTTATCTTTCCAAAACAGCTCAGAATCAGAATCAGAATCAGAATCAGAAAAGCTTTATTGCCAAGTACGTTTTTGGACATACAAGGAATTTGTTTTGGCGTAGTCAGTGCAATACAATACAAATTAAACAGTATAAACATATCTACAATATAATATAAATATATGTGCACAGTTTTAAGTGAGTGAGAGTAAGTATAGAGCAGTATAAGATGCAAGATCAGATTGGACGAAGAGCTGTTGTTGGTGTTTAGATGACGGATCCACTCAGTCCCATCACTGTCATGTGATTCAACACACCAATTAGAGCATGTTCAGGGGTTTATAAATGTGTTTTATTCTGGTCCAAACCTGAAGAACTGCCATAAATGGTACATTTAGTGAAACAGACGTCCGTCACATACATACAGGGTATGTGAAGAAGCTCCATTACATGTGGCGAGGATTCAATGATTGGGGCCTGCCATGCATTGCATGGAGGCAGTGCATTGCACTGCCTCCATGCCTATTACTATTCACCTGGTCAAAACCTATCTCCGTTAATGCGGCCCGAACCGCAGCGCGCACCCCCACAATATATACATCAAAACGTCCGGCTCGGTCCCGGGAGGTGTGCTATTACTTTTATTGGCGTTTCGAGTTACCGTGGCGACGTAATTAACGAAAAACCACCCCCCCAAAATCCCCATAGGAATGAATGGAGTCAGGGGCGGAAGGAATCCTCAAAATTCACTGTTTTTTAGGCTCTGCTGTATCGCCATACTTTCACCTAGAAACACAGTTTGACTTTCAGTTTGTAGGAAAATCCGCCGGCTCTTCAGAAGTGAAAACGGTTTGTTGATAACTGCTACGGTTTCTCTAAAATTAGACTCCAAGCGACACAAAGTTTGAGAGAAAATCACACTCTTAACAGTGGAGATGGCAGTTACTAGAGTGTAAAAAGAGGGGATTTTTTTTCAGGAAAAATGAGTTTCAACTGGCCCTCACGGCCACAAATTTCGCTCTACAGCCACAATTTTCGGTCAGATTGTAGGGCCGGGCCTCTGCTTTCACACAATAATTTCAAAATTGTTCGAAGTCTCATAGATTTCTGTCAAAACACCCTCGATCACCAAGACTCACAGGAATTCTGTAGGCCTTCTCCCATGTATTTTCAATGAGAGCTTGACCTGTAATCCATGAGTGACACCATTTATTTCCATAATCATATTTTATACTGTGAATGACATAGAGCTATGAAAATCTCCATGATTGGGAACGAGGGATAGCTGTCGACCACAGTTTAAAATAATTTCAAATACCTTGTACGGATTCCGAGATATTAGACTTTGTTCGGGAGCATGTTCAGGCATTTTTGCCTTTTTCTCCATTTTCCCTCTCTTTTCACCCAGTGTTCTGTCTTTATTATTATATTTTCACTAATAAAGGATGAATATTAATGTTCCCCTGTCCGTTCTGATAAAAACGGTCTAAGAATGACATCGATCGCCCCTACGGTTTCCGAGTTATGGCCAGTTGTTCGGGAGCATGCGCCTCCATGTTATAAAGCCTAGACCAGGGGAGACACAGAGTGAGGTGCTGCGTGAGTGAGAAACAGCAGGTGTCAAGTTACACTGACGCTCTTTGCTGATTGGCTGATTCATTCCTCACTGTTCTATTTATAGCTCTGTGTATCTCCTACTGTATATGTCTGGATGGGATTCTGTCTTTCTTTCTGCCTCTCTGTGTCTCACACCCACACACACACCCACACACACACTCACCCACACACACACACACAGACACACACACAGACACACACACCCACACACACATGCATGGATTACTATCTTTCTGAGGACTTTGCATTGACTTTCATTGATTTTCATTCATTTCTATGGCTTAAACATGACCTGACCCCTAACCCTTTGACCATCTTCATAGGAGGCAACTACATGGCGGCCATGTTGTGTGGGGAACTTAAACAGCATGTACTGCTGTTCCAACATCCAGACAACAGTGATTGACCCTAAAGGTCAATTTCTTTCATCAACCCTCCATGCTTACTAATGATTATTTAAAGCTTATAATAACATACAGAATGGTTTTACAATAGCAAGCAGGTTCTATATAACTAATAGAAATAACCCAGACCTGAAAGGACAACCATACTTGATTTTCAAAATAAGACAAAACATGCTCTACAAAATAAAAGCCTTTAATCAATAGATGATTGCAGGAGTGGGCTTCACACTACTGTTGGAGCTCCCCCAGTGATGGGAATGGGACTATGCTGGTCCTTTGAAACAGGCTTACTGAAACTTTCAAAATAAAAGCCCACACCTTCCATACTTACTAATGATTTTTGAAAGCTGATAATGGCATACACAATGGTTTTAGAAGAGCAAGCAGGTTCAATGTAACTAATAGAAATAACCCAGACCTGAAAGGACACCCATACTAGGTTTTCAGAATAAGACAAAACATGATCTACAAAATAAAAGCCTTTAAACAATAGATGATTGCAGGAGTGGGCTTCACACTACTGTTGGAGCTCCCCCAGTGATGGGAATGGGACTATGCTGGTCCTTTGAAACAGGCTTACTGAAACTTCCATAATAAAAGCCCACACCTTCTATAGTTACTATGAATTTTGTGAGCTGACAAGTGCATAGAAAATGATTTTTAAATAGCAAGCGGGTTCTATTTAACTAATGGAACTAACCCATACCTGAAGTACAACCATGCTGGACTTTCAAAATAAGACAAAACATGCTCTACAAAATAAAAGCCTTTGCATTTTAAACAATAGATCATTTCAGGAATGGGCTTCACACTAATGTTGGAGCTCACCCAGTGTTGCCCATTTAAAATAAGGCTTACTGAAAATTTCAAAATAAAAGCCTCAGTCTTCCAGAGTTACTAGTAATTTTTTAAGGTGATTATTGCATACATAATGATTTTTAAATAACGGCCAGAGAAACTTTGTGGCCCCAGAAGCACGCACTCAAGAGGCAGGCCCCGTCTAAATTTCTTCAGAAATTTTCTAGTTTTTATTGTCATACCAGCTCACATTTATTTGGTAAGGTATAAAATTCAGACTGAGGTCCTGGTCGCAACTCAATTCAGTTTTATTTCTATAGCGCCAATTCACAACACATACACAATCATAATAATAATAAATCATACAGATTTCAAGTCAGGTCCATAGATTCCAATTAATCCCAACTATCAAACAGTTCAGTCAAATTCAGTTTATCATTCAAATTGGTTCAAAGGTTTTCTATCTAAGGAAACCCAGCAGATTGGTTAAGGTTAAAAGGCTAAGTAAAAAGAAAACTAAGTATAACATACAAAGCGGTCATCATCAGGATGATGAAGGGTGCTACTTCATCAGGGCCGAGTGAGTTACCTTTTGCTCCAACAGAGAGAAGGCAGAGAAAAGATCAATCCTATAAACACAGTATATGAGCGCCACCAAGTGGTTCAATAATTATTAACTGAATTAATCAGAAGATTGTGTCAAATTTCTAGCCATGTCAGCATTAGCAGGCTGAGAATGAATCTTCATCAGTGCAGATAGAGTGTCTGCATGGCATAGCATGTTATTACATTACTATTATTGGCTAATTGGTATGGCAAGTCTTTTACTCAAATTATGGCAGTTTGTTGATGTGCAAAATAAGAAGGAAATGTAAAATTACGCCACCTTGAGTCAAGTGGAGTATAAATGCCAAGTGAAGTCATTTTACACCAGGTATTGTAAAAATAAGTCACCTGGCATCCATTACGCTACCTGGCATTGAAAACGGCATATAGAAAAATGTACGTTTTATTATAAAATATGTTAATGAGCAAGCACTGACACCTCCACAGCCTACAGATTTAAAGCTAGTTCACCCAATCAGCTCCTTGTAGAGGCAGACCAGACCCGAAGGTACCTGAAGATATTAGAAGCCAATAGACTAAATGCCTTGAAAAGCATTCTAAAAGAAACGGTCTAAAATTAGGCCAACAGCTGTATATTAAAGCTTTTTCTTTAACTTATTTGTGCATCAACATTCTGGTGTAATATGAGCTAAAGGCCTTGGCATTCATGAGACGATGAACAGAAAACAGCAAAGAGGTACAGCTGCAGATTAGAGCTTTTTCTCAGTTAATTTCCATCTGTTGTCCCATTACAGTGGAACATATAGTACCATAAAAAGGACAGAAAATCAGTGGCAGCTGAATGGAGTTCACATTATGAACGAGGTTGCGTCCACTCTGTGGAAACTCAAGGCAGACACATTTAAAGGTATGAAACCACCCATTTTAAAGGTGGGGAGGATTCAACCATTGTCAGCTTCTTCCTTGACATCAGGAGTCACTTCTCTTTATGTTGCAGCTTAAACTGTCCATGATGATGTAGAGGCTGCAGCTGCAGCACAATATGAAAACATCTAGGGTCTTCTGCTCATCAGATCACATCTTTTCCACAAACTATTTCCACGGAGATGTGGAGGACATCAGATAAGCTGCTGAATGTGGATGACTTCATAATCTTCAGCATATTAGGAGCGTGAAGTCACTGTGCTGTCAGAGCCTCTCCCTTTCCATCTGTTTACTCTTAGCATCACAGCTGCTCCCAGTCACATTGTCCGCTCTGCTCAGACGCTGAGGTTCATCAGGAACATGTTAGAGTTCTTCTCAGAGAAATGTGACGTTGATCCTGAGCAACACCTCTCATGCAGCTCAGACTGAAAGGAGGAAACTTGAGGATGTTTTTCTCAGCTGTTAGTTTGAACCTGACTCCTCTCACTGCAGAAC
>NC_061796.1:47513890-47616390 GCF_021462225.1 Girardinichthys multiradiatus
GCAGCACACAGACCTCTTCATCACCTGCTCAGCAGCCTGCTGGTTTTTAAGGACCAAACTTCTGCCAGACTCTCATCATTCATTGGCTGTCGGGGTAATTAAGCTCATGAGCTTTCATACAATTCCTTATTTGTTACCTGATCCCGTTTCTATGTCCTAGAATCCATTCCAGATTGTTCTCCAATGCTCTCCTCATGCAACATCTCCTCCAGTCTCATCTCCACCTGCTACTAACCGGCTAACCTTCTTCTCTCCTGTAGAACTGCGCGCCCAAGTCCTGGTTCCTGTGTCTCTGACTGAGAATCCAAGTCCAGAAGGTCTTTTTCTTATTCTGCTTTTTACAACTGCTCCCAGTTAAGGTCAGAAAGTTCACCTGCGGCCTGATGGATCCCGCCCACTGACAGGTGAAGCAGATCATGAAGGACCTTACTTCACCTCTCAGGTCTGTAAATATTGCAGATTTATGTTTCTGGACCTAAAGGACACACGGTGAGGTCAGCTGCTGCACAACTGAAAAGACTGAAACCTTCTGAGAGGAAGAGGAAGATGAGGAGCTTACAGCAGCACCTTAAACTGAGTCTGGTGGTTTTAGCTTCAGACTGAAGTTTCTGAGCTTTTCGTGGTGATCTGATGACAGACCAGCTGAGTCTCTGAGGTTTTCACCTGTTTCTATTGTCCAATAGGAACACAGACTCTGGAAATACAGTCACTGTTTCCTACCTGAACACTGTGGGACGTCACAGGCGATGGTGTCAATATCCTTTGTCCTCACCACCTCACCGCAGCTCAGACAGGTGACTGAGGAGGACCAGTTCAGCAGGTCAGACAGGTAGCCTCCTCCTGGGACCCTGATAAAATAAAGATCAGATGTGAGTCATGAAAGCTGTCCGATTTTATTCTGAGATTCAGTAAAGCTGCTTAAACAAGTCAGACACAATACTAAACGCACAGGAAGTGTTCACGTCAGCGCATGAAGATCAGATGTTCCAGACTGAATGGACTGCTGCTCCAGTTCATCAGATTTAAAAAAATAAGTTTCACATGTAGCAAACATCTTCTCAGCTAAGGTTAGGTAATTCCACATAATGTTCTTTCTTCGTGATGCCATCTGTTTTGTGAAGTGCAAAACACCCCCACGACATGATGCTGCCACCTCCGTACTTCACAGTTGGGATGATGTTCTTAACTTTGCAAGTCTTCCTCTTCCTCCTCCAAATGTGACAGTGTTCATTATGTCTCCAAACATTAAGGCCTTTGTCTCTGAAGACATTTACAAACTAATCTGGCTGTTATATAAATGGCTTCTCCCTCCCTGAGGGGTCTTCGGCCCATGTTGGTACAGAACTCATTTCACTCTGGATAAAGACTCTTTCTTATGAGCTTCAGGAGCTTCTCCACAAGCTTTGGTTCTGGGGTTGAGTCACACATTTCACATCAGAACCTGTTCAATCCTGGGACACAGAACCCGTCTTCTACTTGAACCATATGATGGCTGGACACCCTCATGATGTTAATACCTACATATGATTGTTTGAATAGATGAACGTGGAACCTTCAGGCATCTGGAAATTGGACCCAAAGATGGACCCGACTAGTGGAAATCCACGGTTCCCTTTAACTCAGATAGTGTGAATTAACCTATGAGCAGCTTACAAAGCCATGACATCATCATCACAGCTCGACAAAGGATCAAAATGAACTTATGAGCTTAAAAAAAGTTTTAAAAACTCTGAATTTTTCTGGCCTTTAATAAATAAAAAGAATTTTGATAATCCTGGTTGACCTTAACATTAACTCTGACTCATGTTGTGTATGTAAATATCCGGTTCCCTGAAAGGTTCTTAAAATATGAAAAAATATGAAAAATTCATATTTAACAAAAATTACCTTTAAACATCCATTTTTAAAGGACTGTTTAAATATTTTGTGTAATATTAGGGCAGTTTGAATTTGTTGGTTGCATCTCTGAGTGAAACCTGCGGTTCTGCAAGTCGATGTTAGAGACATGAAGGTACCGCAACATCAGCGTCTGAAGGCAACCTCCACCTCCACCTCCTTCATCTCGGTCGGCTCTGTGTTTGATTGCAGACCTCCTCAGGGCTCGGCCCAATGACCTCCTCTCATTCAGGATCTGCTGCTGGAGGAACCGGATCCTCTCCTGCAAAACACAATGAAGGACAAATCACCTGGAGGGTTTCAGGTTTCGCTTTCTTCTTCACACATTCAGGTCGTCATGTTCTCATCTTGCAGCATGTGAATAACATCCAGGAAGGCCTCAGAACAACAGCACCACACCTGTTTTACAGCAGGATGCATGAAAAACAGCAGTAGAGCTTCAGTGAAACCAAACCAGAGTCTGTTTACATGAGATAGACAAGATAATGGACATGTTGTAACATCTACCAAGATGCTGCAGTCCCACAGCATGAGGGACACGTCTACAAGTTCTGGTTCTGTGGGACAAAAGCTGTGAAGGCAAAATCCATCCTAGGTTATGCTTAAAGTTCAGCTCAAGAACTTTAATATGATTCAAAGAAGGAAAGAAACTGATCAAATAAAATAAAGGAAGTTTCAAGCAGGAACATGAAGCACTAACAGATTGTTTTCATAGACATGTTTATTTTAGTTACTTTCAAGCTTTATTCATATTTATTGTTGGTTTTTTTTTTTTTTTACCGTGTCCTGTCTGGCAGAGTAGCGGTCAGAGTTGTTGTCTGAGTGCCAAGAGGATGCCCAACAGATTTACTTTCACATGTGGAGCATTACAGCTAATGCTTTAAAGCTCTTCTTAATATTTATTAAAGAAACTTTATTAGAAACTGCTTTGGGATTATTTCAATTGTTACGGACACGAAGACAGAAACGAAAAGGACCTATCAATCCCCAAGCAGAGACACGACAGAGCCCAGGGGTCCAGGCCCCGACAAGCAGTCACCGGGAGTGAGCTGGCACACACCAGAGCACCAAGCCCCGGACACCGAGAACCACAAGTACACCAGCAGGCAGAGACACCAACCACAGGTAGTGTAATGGGTGGGTGGAAATAGGCCCCACATTTGATGGGGGGCCTAAACCGATCCAGGAGAGGGAGCCGTCCAAGACCCAAACAGGCACAGACAGTCACGATTACACAGTCCCACCCTCATGCGTACACATACAAACACTCCCACCCATGCACCCAACGTAAAGACAAACAACAATGGATGTCGTACACTCACTCACACTCCCAGTACATACTCTATACTCCCCGGTCAAGGTGCCGATACCCCATAGGGGCAACTGGCGCCCGGACCCAGGAGGTGGTCCCCTTCCTTCTGGGGGTGAAGACAGGCAAACCGCTCCAACACCAGCCCAGACTAGTGCCGGCAACGCCCAAACCTGAACCCGAAACCCGACCTCCCGCCCCAACCCAAGTCTCTAACGACCCCCATCCTCATCCAAAGAGAGGGGTCTACCCGGTGCAAACGAGTCCACCAACCAGAACCGCCACAGGATAAAACAATCCCAACAACCCAATGAATTCTAATCTCAACCCCATGAGCCTCAACATGAATTTCCCCCACAGGGCCACCCTCAACCACAACACAGATATCAAACACATGCCCCTGAACCCAGACGGCATGAATCCCCTCCCCACAGTGGCACACCCACAGGTGAGCTCGATCCCTGAAAAGCCGACGAAGCCATACCCACACAGCACAAGCTCCACAAACAGCAATGCTCCAAGCAACCCCACCGCATCCTGCCTTCCACCACATGCCACGACAGCAAGGCAAGGGCCCTGCGCAACACCCCAGCCTCTGCCCACAGGCGCAACAGAGCAGACACCGCCAAGCGCCGCGCCCACAACGGAACCCCCAACCCCACACCAAGACGGGAAAAACTCACCCGGCAAGAGGTCCCCAGCCAGCAGCAAGCACCCGGGGCCGGCGTCCCCACCATGCCCTCCGCAACCACATAAACACACCTCATCACCTGCCGCTGCAATGATGGCCCATGGGAGAAATATTGTCCAGCTCGGCTCTACCATCGCCACTCAGCTGATCCAAATGCCAGGGACCCCACATCCAAGAAGAGGACACAACCCCCCCACTTCACATGTTGCAGCTCCTCCACGCCACCCTGATCTCCCCCAGGACACGACAGCCAGCAGAGCAGCACACCGCCAAGTCCACCTCAACCCTCCGGCCAGCGCCAGCAGACCCAGCCTGCCAGTCCATGAGAGAGAAACATGCACCAGCTGGGTAACCGGGCCAGGCAGGCCAACCGCTCCAGGCCAAGCAAAACCTGCCAGCTCCCCCAATGCAGGCACAAGACATGCTCCACCGCCCTACCCACCCGACCGACTGCCAACTGCATCCAGGCGCCCGCCAGGGGCCAGAGCCACAGAAGGAAGCACTGGAAGAAGGCCAGAGCACACCAGGGACAACTGGGTACCCCGCAACCCCACACCCAAACCCCAAAGGTGACCCAGCATGCCGGCCACCCACACTCCCACACGCCGCCGCACCAAGCATATTTATTTTAAATGAATCTCAGAGTGATGTCAGGGTGGAGCAGCAGATGGATCAGAGGTTCCTCTCAGGTAATAAGGGCTTGCTCCAGGCTGTGGTAGCGAAGAAGGAGCTGAGCTGAATGCTGAAGCTCTGGATCCACCAACGGGAGCTGGAGAGGAATTGTTACTGGTTTCTAAAATAAATCTGAAATCAGCAGAACTTCAGACTGCAGGACAGTGACATGTCTCACAGGTTTCCATGAATGAAAGCAGGCAGGTGACCTTCATCACTAATATATGATGGTGACTAAAAAGATCAGTCAGGTCTGTTTCCTAATAAAATAATTCAAAGAGGAGTTTGTTTGCTGCTGCTGTGTCTCTGGATTTCTCTCTCTGCCTCTCCAGTCTGGAACTTTTCAGAATATCTGGGGATGTTTTGGAAAGTCTGAGGTCTTGGAGCGCCTCAGTCACGTTCAGGTCCCACTGTCAGCGTGTTCAGGCCTGCCTTCAGCTTCCTCCTCTCAAATGTTCATTCTGCAGATTCCTCACATGCCTCTCTGCTCTGCAACCTTTCACCCACAGCAGCTGATCTTTCTCTCAACGTCTTCACTCCAGAGTCAGAAAGCCTTGAAAACACACATTTAGTTAGATACGGAGGGGCGGGGCTTAGAGGAAAAATACCTGCCTCCAGGTTGCGGCTCGTGACTCATGGGTGGAGAAACAGATTTCTACCTTGCTTCAGGGGCCGCAATTTAAAATCTTCTAAAGAGACGAAACACCAAACGGTTAAGTTTGAAAGAGGCCCCCCAGGAAACCAGGAGCAGCTGCCAGGCCTTTAATTCACAGCTGAGGTTTGGAAAGTGCAACTGTGTCGGTTTAACAGTTACATCCTGAAACTGGAGGATAATGATTCTGGTTCTGTACGGCAGCACACAGAGATGAAGCAGATTATAGACAGCACCAGCCTCACTTCTAAGGAAGCCAAATAATAAACTATAATAAACAATTTGTCAAATGAATATTTATACATATATTACATATTATAAAACAATTATAAATATATAAACATGCATGTCTTTTTATATATCCAAAAGAACATACAAATATTTTAATATATATTTCTTGTTCTACAATCTATAGTAAAATAATTCAACTAGACCTAAACATCTGATTGGTTACCTGCAGACCAATCAGCTTGTCTATAGCAGCATTAGCTCCGCCCACTGGATTTTTATAGATAAAACTATAAAGGTCCAGACAAAATTTTTCAATCTCCCCAAAGTTTATACATTTATATTTAACGTTTGCACGCTGTGAGCATGTGAAACTCCATCTATCTATCCGTCCATCCATCCATCCATCCATCCATCCATCCATCCATCCATCCATCCATCCGCTCGTCCGTCCCTCCAGGATTGAAGTTATTGTGAATTTATTTGTGTCAAATATGTCTGCTGTTTAAGAATGCCAGTGCTCGAATCACTCTTTCATCTATTGTTCTAATACCATCACCAGTGTTGACAGACTGCAAGTTATTTAACAAAAGACCATCGGCTGCCCTCTTCCCACCCTGGAAAACATCTCCATGTCCTGCTGCCTCAGGAGAACAAAGGCCATCACAGGTCACGACAAGTCAAGTCAAGTTTATTTATATAGCAATTTCAGCAACAAGGCACTCAAAGCGCTTTACACGAGGAAAAACATTACAATGATACAGAAAATAAAACACAGAAAAACAAATCAAATGACAGTAATAATCCTTGGGAGTTTACTGGTAGAAATTGGTTCCAAGCCACTCTTAATAATAAAGCATCTTATGCTAAAAGAAGATGATAATATGAATAGTCTCATCATTCCACTGAATTCTGAAACTAGGGAAGCTGAGTCACTGGTACAAAACAGCTTTAATCCACATTTTCAGGTGCTAATAATATATTGCTTTTACTGGTACTGAGGTTGAATTAAGTAATAACAGTCCATTGTAGTCTAACTAAGAAAGCTGGGTCATTGGTGTAAGAGCAGCTATAGTCCAAATTACTAATAATGTTTGGTTTTCGCTGGTAATCCTTCTGATAAAACTAAAAATCTATGAAAAAGTAATTAAATCACGCAATTAAGTGCAGGGCTAAGCAACACACAAGAAGAAAAGATTTTGCAAGAGTGCGGTGGAATCCTGGGGGTGTGAATATATAACTGTGACTGTGTTTGCAAGAATTAGACTGTCAACACAGACAGAGCGCCATTGTCCTTGAGGAGAGAGATGGAAGTTTTCTCAATCGGCCACAAAGTCTTATCTGGGTCACAGCTGTTCGGGGTGCTGGGAAAGAGTGCCATGTTTACATGACATCCAGGAGATATTTTGTCGATAGCCACTTAGCAGAAGTTGCCAAGGCCGTGTTGGGGCAACAGATTTAGAAAAATAATAAATGTTGTGGTTCAAGCAGTTGTGTGGATTTCCAACCACTTTAAGAGTTTTTACTGTTATCTCTCAATTGCGAATCCAAATATCCAAATTTCTGGGACTTTTCCGCAGTTCTGGAGCAAACAACCTTCTCCATGATTAAATCCTTTCAACTCTGAGTCCAAAATCCACTTCCAGGCTTCGATTCTGTTCAAGAACCGTATCCAGCTTGCGGCTTAGCTCTCTTAACAAATCAGTCTGAGCATTGATCGCTCTGCAGAGTCCATCCAGCATCGCAGGAAGCTTTGGGATGCTTTAAACAGCTGCCCACGTTTTGCTGCTCACTCGATAAGTCAGGTAACCGCCGGCTCCAAAAAGCAGAAATCCTGTTATCAAAAATCCAAATATATAAATGTCTTCTGCGTCCTCAACCGACATCGTAGTCAAGCACACAATCTTCCACTGTTGCCAGAAATCCATTGTGTATCCAGAGAAGAATGTACCAGCTGGGCAAGAGGGTTCTCCTTTACCATGTCTTCCCGTGGAAAGAATTTGATCAATTGCGTTGAGAGACCAGCTGACCATATCTATAATTTGCAAGTTTGGAAGATATGTAAAGTGAGGCTCTGAGAAAAACACAGACAAAAGCAGATGCAGAAGCAGGCAAGAGGGAGGGAGAGAAAACACGTGCATCCTCCACCGAGAGCAGAGCAAGAAAGTCCCCTCACACCCCGCCAACCCATTTGACCTGCCCTCTGGGAGGCGCTACAGGTCAGCAAAATCCCACACCAGCCACCGGACAGACAGCTTCTTCTCCTGGGCCATACATGCTGCAGACAAGCATGGACAAACACTCATACAGTCTCCTATATGCACTGTATCTTAGTGCGAACACCTCCAATTTTATTGTAATCCCCAGTCCAATGACAATAAAGACTATCCTATTCTATGGAGTAACCACCCCACCTCCTTCGTGTCTCCATGCAGAGATGAGATCTTCCTCTATCAGACTCAATCTGATCGGCTGTCAGAAGTCATTTCATATCTCCAGATGTAAATGCATGGGCAGAGACACCATCCTTACACATGTACTGACTTTAAATATGGGAATGTTGGATATTAACTCTATCATTCAATTAAATTCAATTCAGTTTTATTTATATGGCACCAATTCACAATACCCACCCCATCCAGGAGGGGCTCAGAGTAGAGCCACTGCTCCTCCACATCGAGAAGAGCCAGTTGAGGTGGCACGGGCATCTATACTGTATGCCTCCTGGAACACCTCCTGAGGGAGGTGTTCCAGGAGGCATACAGTATAGGATGAACATGTAGACAGTGGACAGTCATGCTGTCCACTGTCTACATGTTCATCTAGACCATTATTATGGTTATTACATGTAGTTATTCAGATAACTACATGTTATCTGAATAATGTTCTGCATTATGTCTCAAACATGCAAGTTTTAATCCCCCAAAAATATTACAACATACAGCACATCTAGGAAGTGTTCACAGCGCTGCACTTTTTTATTTACTTATATTAAAGATGTTACATCATTAATTTGTTACCTAACGGTCTGACATGAATATAACTAATGTTGTGACATGAATATAACTAATGGTGTAACATGAACATAACTAATGGTGTAACATGAATATAACTAATGGTGTAACATGAACATAACTAATGGTGTAACATGAATATAACTAATGGTGTAACATGAATATAACTAACGGTGTAACATGAATATAACTAATGGTGTAACATGAATATAACTAATGGTGTAACATGAATATAACTAATGGTGTAACATGAATATAACTAATGGTGTAACATGAACATAACTAATGTTGTAAAATGAACATAACTAATGGTGTAACATGAATATAACTAATGGTGTAACATGAATATAACTAATGGTGTAACATGAACATAACTAATGGTGTAACATGAACATAACTAATGGTGTAACATGAATATAACTAATGGTGTAACATGAACATAACTAATGGTGTAACATGAATATAACTAATGGTGTAACATGAATATAACTAATGGTGTAACATGAATATAACTAATGGTGTAACATGAACATAACTAATGTTGTAAAATGAACATAACTAATGGTGTAACATGAATATAACTAATGGTGTAACATGAACATAACTAATGTTGTAAAATGAACATAACTAATGGTGTAACATGAACATAACTAATGGTGTAACATGAACATAACTAATGGTGTAACATGAATATAACTAATGGTGTAACATGAACATAACTAATGGTGTAACATGAACATAACTAATGGTGTAACATGAATATAACTAATGGTGTAACATGAACATAACTAATGGTGTAACATGAATATAACTAATGGTGTAACATGAACATAACTAATGGTGTAACATGAATATAACTAATGGTGTAACATGAACATAACTAATGGTGTAACATGAATATAACTAATGGTGTAACATGAACATAACTAATGGTGTAAAATGAACATAACTAATGTTGTAAAATGAACATAACTAATGGTGTAACATGAACATAACTAATGGTGTAACATGAATATAACTAATGTTGTGACATGAACATAACTAATGGTGTAACATGAATATAACTAATGGTGTAACATGAATATAACTAATGTTGTGACATGAATATAACTAATGGTGTAACATGAACATAACTAATGGTGTAACATGAATATAACTAATGGTGTAACATGAATATAACTAATGGTGTAACATGAACATAACTAATGGTGTAACATGAATATAACTAATGGTGTAACATGAACATAACTAATGTTGTAAAATGAACATAACTAATGGTGTAACATGAACATAACTAATGGTGTAACATGAACATAACTAATGGTGTAACATGAATATAACTAATGGTGTAACATGAACATAACTAATGGTGTAACATGAACATAACTAATGTTGTAAAATGAACATAACTAATGGTGTAACATGAATATAACTAATGGTGTAACATGAACATAACTAATGTTGTAAAATGAACATAACTAATGGTGTAACATCAACATAACTAATGGTGTAACATGAACATAACTAATGGTGTAACATGAATATAACTAATGGTGTAAAATGAACATAACTAATGGTGTAACATGAACATAACTAAAGGTGTAACATGAACATAACTAATGGTGTAACATGAATATAACTAATGGTGTAACATGAACATAACTAATGGTGTAACATGAACATAACTAATGGTGTAACATGAATATAACTAATGGTGTAACATGAACATAACTAATGGTGTAACATGAACATAACTAATGTTGTAACATGAATATAACTAATGGTGTAACATGAACATAACTAATGGTGTAACATGAATATAACTAATGGTGTAACATGAACATAACTAATGGTGTAACATGAATATAACTAATGGTGTAACATGAACATAACTAATGGTGTAACATGAATATAACTAATGGTGTAACATGAACATAACTAATGGTGTAACATGAATATAACTAATGGTGTAACATGAACATAACTAATGGTGTAACATGAACATAACTAATGTTGTAAAATGAACATAACTAATGGTGTAACATGAATATAACTAATGGTGTAACATGAACATAACTAATGGTGTAACATGAACATAACTAATGGTGTAACATGAACATAACTAATGGTGTAACATGAACATAACTAATGGTGTAACATGAATATAACTAATGGTGTAACATGAACATAACTAATGGTGTAACATGAATATAACTAATGGTGTAACATGAACATAACTAATGGTGTAACATGAATATAACTAATGGTGTAACATGAATATAACTAATGTTGTGACATGAATATAACTAATGGTGTAACATGAATATAACTAATGGTGTAACATGAATATAACTAATGTTGTGACATGAATATAACTAATGGTGTAACATGAATATAACTAATGGTGTAACATGAATATAACTAATGTTGTGACATGAATATAACTAATGGTGTAACATGAACATAACTAATGGTGTAACATGAATATAACTAATGGTGTAACATGAATATAACTAATGGTGTAACATGAACATAACTAATGGTGTAACATGAATATAACTAATGGTGTAACATGAACATAACTAATGTTGTAAAATGAACATAACTAATGGTGTAACATGAACATAACTAATGGTGTAACATGAACATAACTAATGGTGTAACATGAATATAACTAATGGTGTAACATGAACATAACTAATGGTGTAACATGAACATAACTAATGTTGTAAAATGAACATAACTAATGGTGTAACATGAATATAACTAATGGTGTAACATGAACATAACTAATGTTGTAAAATGAACATAACTAATGGTGTAACATGAACATAACTAATGGTGTAACATGAACATAACTAATGGTGTAACATGAATATAACTAATGGTGTAACATGAACATAACTAATGGTGTAACATGAACATAACTAATGGTGTAACATGAATATAACTAATGGTGTAACTTGAACATAACTAATGGTGTAACATGAACATAACTAATGGTGTAACATGAATATAACTAATGGTGTAACATGAACATAACTAATGGTGTAACATGAATATAACTAATGGTGTAACATGAACATAACTAATGTTGTAAAATGAACATAACTAATGGTGTAACATGAACATAACTAATGGTGTAACATGAATATAACTAATGGTGTAACATGAATATAACTAATGGTGTAACATGAACATAACTAATGGTGTAACATGAACATAACTAATGGTGTAACATGAATATAACTAATGGTGTAACATGAACATAACTAATGGTGTAACATGAACATAACTAATGGTGTAACATGAATATAACTAATGGTGTAACATGAATATAACTAATGTTGTAAAATGAACATAACTAATGGTGTAACATGAATATAACTAATGGTGTAACATGAACATAACTAATGTTGTAAAATGAACATAACTAATGGTGTAACATGAACATAACTAATGGTGTAACATGAACATAACTAATGGTGTAACATGAATATAACTAATGGTGTAACATGAACATAACTAATGGTGTAACATGAATATAACTAATGGTGTAACATGAACATAACTAATGGTGTAACATGAACATAACTAATGGTGTAACATGAACATAACTAATGGTGTAACATGAACATAACTAATGGTGTAACATGAATATAACTAATGGTGTAACATGAACATAACTAATGGTGTAACATGAACATAACTAATGGTGTAACATGAACATAACTAATGGTGTAACATGAATATAACTAATGGTGTAACATGAACATAACTAATGGTGTAACATGAATATAACTAATGGTGTAACATGAACATAACTAATGGTGTAACATGAACATAACTAATGGTGTAACATGAACATAACTAATGGTGTAACATGAACATAACTAATGGTGTAACATGAATATAACTAATGGTGTAACATGAACATAACTAATGGTGTAACATGAACATAACTAATGGTGTAACATGAACATAACTAATGGTGTAACATGAATATAACTAATGGTGTAACATGAACATAACTAATGGTGTAACATGAATATAACTAATGGTGTAACATGAACATAACTAATGGTGTAACATGAACATAACTAATGTTGTAAAATGAACATAACTAATGGTGTAACATGAATATAACTAATGATGTAACATGAATATAACTAATGGTGTAACATGAATATAACTAATGGTGTAACATGAATATAACTAATGGTGTAACATGAATATAACTAATGGTATAACAAGAATATAACTAATGGTGTAACATGAACATAACTAATGATGTAACATGAATATAACTAATGGTGTAACATGAATATAACTAATGGTGTAACATGAATATAACTAATGGTGTAACATGAATATAACTAATGGTATAACAAGAATATAACTAATGGTGTAACATGAATATAACTAATGTTGTAACATGAACATAACTAAGGGTGTAACATGAATATAACTAATGGTGTAACATGAACATAACTAATGGTGTAACATGAAACCAGATCAGTTCTGAGAATCTGAATGTATGAAGATCAGTCTGCAAACAGTTGCTGTGAACTGATGGTGATGAGTGTGTTTCTGTACGTTGTCCTGTACCTGCTCTCGCTCTGGATGATAAAAAGCACAGATGACTCGTTTGAGGCGCTGCACGAATCCTCCGGTCAAAGAGACAATTAGAGCCAGACCCAACAGGAACCCTGCCACACCAAACAGAACAGAACCAGTAGGAGGGTCACAGCTGCAGCTGGAGGTCTAACCTCCTCAGAGGAGGAACTTCATTCATGTTTTATTTGCAGTTTTAGTAGCTGTGAAGGTTTACAGATCACTGTGGACAACATTCAGAGCTGCAGATTGGATTTGGGATAGAACGTCAGATAATCTAACTCCTAAAGGTCACTCTGCAGACAGTGCATCTGCAGCATGAACCTTTGCATGGAAACAATCAAACTTCTCCTCGCGGGAAACCTGAAAATGTTTTCCCCGAGAGCTGCCATGAAACATTTTAATTTGGCCCACTGCTCCATCCATCTTCCTTGGATTGTTGGACTCAGAGGAGATTTCAGCTTCTGAACGTTCATCATGTTTGGCTCACTCCTCAGAGGAAACATTTCATCACAGCGTCTCTGAGCTGTCAGAGTAAATGTTATTTGCAGTCTTGTTCAGACTCGGTCTGCAGCCTGGAGGTAAAACCACAGAGTCATTGCAACACTACAACATTTCCACATTCCTGGGAAGCTCTTTGTTAGTTCAATCCCAACACTTCCACTGTTTGATACCATCTGTTTTCAGGAACTCGGGAGGTCAATTTATTCCCAAACATCAGGACATGGTTCAGGTAATCATAGCTTCATCAGAGGCTACTTTCCTCAGTGTTAAACTTCATGTTGAACCCCATGTCTGTTTTAGACACATGTCAGCAAATAAAAGCAGAATTGTTCAGAATGTAGAATAAATTTGTTCTGGTCCATGTGGATCCGTACCAAGGAGAAAAGTGGTGCTGTACTTCGGCTCAGACGGCTCTAGCAGACACTTCCTGCTGATCACTGTGATGTTCCCTCGCTGCAGGATGTTGAACGAAGCCACCAGATCTCTGAAGATGTCTGAGGCGTAACCTGATCCGTTCACCTGGACCACCACCTGGGCTGGAGCTGATGGGACAGACCATTACCAAGGTGACAACACAGGGCCACCCTATCGTGTAACAGGTGTTGCCTCACCTCTGGCGACCACATCCCCCTTCACCTGGTGGTGCAGCTGATCCAGAATCCAGAACACAAGGAAGTCCAGTGCCACCAGCAGGCTGCCAATCACCAGGTGTCTGAGGACAGAGGTCACGCCCATCACCATGGCCTTACGCTCCTTGTACGACAGGTGGAACGACACTGCAGGAGAAATACAGACCTTTGGTTCCTGCTGGAACATTTTCAACAGATTTAAAGTTTGTTCTGCTCCTTTTTAAATGAAACTTCAGCTGCTCTAACGGGGTGTGATGTAGGTCTTGGCCTCTCTGCGTGTGAGCGGCAGGACTGAAGCTCCGCCCTCAGAGGCCACCTGTTGGTCGAGCTCCTTAAACTGAGCGTTGATGTAAATATTATCGAACCTGAGGTCACGGAGGTACCTGCATCTGTACATCACCGCCCTGCACACAATGACACAAACACAGCTTCACACAGAGCCTTGCACAAGTATTCATACCCTATGATCCACATGTTGTCTGGTTCCAACAAGCTTCTGAACACCAACGCAGACCAACACAAAGTACTGAACCTGGACGGAGAATTATACCTGCTGTAAAAGTCTTTTCAAATGAAATCTGAAAATTGTGGCGTACATTTGTGATACCCCTAAATTAAATATAGCTCAGCCAATTTCCTCAAGAAAACACCTAAATATCAGTAACTAGAGTCTAGCTGTATGCAATTTAACCTGAGTATGAATGCAGGTGTACAGTTTCTGGCCTCAGAGGTTTGTTAGAGAATAACCAGCATCATAAAGACCAAGGACCACAGCAGACAGGTCAGGGTTAGGTTCTAAAACAATATCCCAAGCTTTGAACATCTCCCAGTGCTCGGTACAATTGATCTTCTGAACATGGGGAGAGGATGGACCACCTGCTGACCTACCAAGACATGGATGTCCACCTAAACAGACAGGCTGGACAAAGAGAGCAGTTACTGAATCTGGGACGGAGGTTCACCTTCCAGCACGACAACCACCCTAAACAGACAAGAGGATGGAAGATCAAAGCTTATTCATGGGTTAGAATGGCCTAATTAAAGTCCAGACCCAAATCCAACTGGGAATCTGTGGACAGACTGATGTTCACAGATGTTCTCCATCCAACCTGACTGAGCTTGAGCTGTTTTAAACCGAATGGAGAAAACCTTCAGGTCAGTAGATGTTCAAAGCTGGTGGAGACAAAACCTAAAAGACCTCCAGCTGGACCTGCGGAAGAAGGAGGTTCTACAAAGTAGCAACTCAGGTGGGCTGAATATAAATCCATGCCACACTTTTCAGATTTAATTTTTAAAACATTTTGGGGACCATTTTGTACTCTTAAAAAAATCTGCAAGGCACCATAAACATAAACCTAAAACCCAGAACACACATAGCAACAAACACGGCAGTAAACCCAGAAACCTAAAGGTTCTGTGGTTCTAAGACTCTGCTTCAAGATGGCAAAGACTGAAATAAAACAACATGAGACCTTCATTTTTTACAGCGTAGTTGTGAAAACCAGATCATCATGCTGAGCTTTTGGTGGTCCAGGCTGCAGCAATCACTGTCCACCCAGCTTCATGTGAAGGGGGGCATCCTGTACCATATGCTTAGGGCTGAAACGATTCCTCGAATAACTCGACTACCTCGATTTATAAAATGAAATTATAAAACATAATTTAACGAAGCTTCGAGGCAGATAATAATAAATTGTGTTTTACTGTTCAGCGCAATGTGTTCCGCTCGGATCGGTATTAGAGTTGCGCAATTCTCTCCCTTTCGCCCAGGAGCTGCTGACCGGAGCTGATGCAAGGACGCTAAGGGATACTAGCAGCTATGGAGGAAGAAGGCGAGGGGAACAACATGTCGCAAAGAAAGAGACTGAAAGCGTCTAAAGTGTGGGATCACTTTAAAACAGAAAGGAAAACAGTGTAACGAGTGCACTGCTAAATGGATTTAATAACAGTGTGTCCTCGATGCTGCAACACCTCAGCAGGAAACATCTGCTGCATACATTGGAATCACCTGTTGGGAGATACGGACAAGTGACACGTGATGTTGTTTATTTTGTTGTTGTTTTTATGTTTTCTGTTTATTTTCCCTTTGCAATCTGATCGTTAGTGCAGCATCTGCCATGTTATAAAAGGACAAAGAAATACATTTTGGCAAACGTTATGTACTCGCTGATTAAGAAGACTGATGACATTATTCACTTCCTGGCAAGAAGAAAGAACACGAAGCTCTACTGCTGGCGTCCGACATGAGGAAGATACGAAGACAGCAACAGATGAACCGCTTGAGCTAAAAACAGTTTATTTGTTGATGTGCTTCAGCTTCATTGATGAGATACTTGGAGTGAATATTGCTAGTTAAAAAACAGTTTTAGTCATTAGCATGGTTTTCCTTTTTTATGGCTGGCTTATGGCATCCATCTTTATGTTCTATAAGTGTAGTATTTGTGTACAACTCAGTCAAAACTACATTTTTTGCAAACACTGGACCAACATAATAATAATATAGTCTTAATTAAAACATGAACAAATTTTTGCTTCTTACAAACTCAATAACAAAACTCTTTGTAGCCAAATTTCTAAATTCAAACCTATTTACAAAGATCACATTTACTTTTGTAATCTGTAAAAACAATATGCATGATTAAAATTATTTAGTAATGCTAAAATGCTTTCATTTAATGCAACTTCGAACCTCACATTTCTAGAACCTCACAGAAAATCTAGTAACTGAAGCTTAACATGCATTAATCATCTATTTACTTTTACTGCAGTAGGGTCATCAGTCGGGGTAAACTACCCCTTCACAAAATTTAATAAATCTACAAGTTTCATACTTTAAACTTGAGACTTAAAGTCTAATGTAATATCTGTAAAAGGCAGTCGGTATTTACTAATATGCCTCAATTTAAGTTTGCTATTTAATTTTTAAGTGGACTTCTCATCTGTTTTTGGACTTTAGAAAAAGAAAAAGATTTTTTCATAATTCAGACTTAAAACTAAAGGTGATGTTTGACTCTTATTGCATTTTAACCAATAAAAAGTTATTTAAAAACCAAGGTCATTTTCTCCTCTGCATATTTCTACTATGTTAAGATGCTACAGTAAAACAGAATTTGCATTCGATTAATCGTCAAAATAATTGTCAGAGTTCTAGATTACTAAAATAATTGTTTACAACAGCCCCACATATGTTACAGACTAACCTGGTTTCAGCCATCTATGTAATAAATAAATGCAATACTAAGAACCAAAAAGCCTTGGTTAAATGTGGTCTTAATGTATGCAGTCATGTTCAGGGCTGCTTCGGCTGTTGCCCACTGCGAAGTTATCTAAAGTGACTCCTGACCTCAGAAAGGACCAGCCCAGCAGAGCGAGGCTCCCATACATCAGCGGTTCAATCAGCTTCTGAAACATCAGCAGATCAGACGAAATCTCAGCCATGATCTCCTGAGAAACCTGCTGCAGCGAGTGGCTGCTGTTGGTGTCCAGGTCGAACTTCATGGAGGTTGAAATGTTGAAGTCAAACTCCTGCATCATCTTCTTAAACGCAGCAACAGTGGCTAAAAGAGGTCAGAGTCTGATTAACTCGCAGCAGAGGCAGCAAACTGTCAGCAGCAGCTAAGATCAGAGAAAATAACTTACGTTCTGCCAGATGCTGTTTCAGATGGGCAGCCACGTAGGACGGGATGATGCAGAAGATCTCACCAGCTGAAAGAGACACGTTGGTGATTAAATGCTACCACCGCGTTTTCTTCAACATTACAATCAGTCAGAATCAGGTTTTAGCATCAGCAGAGTCGATAAGCTTCTGAGGATGACACACAACTAAGAGGAGAGGCTGTATTTAGAAGATTTATAAAATACAAAGTATTTTACTGACAGCTTATAATAAAATATCTTGACAAACACAGTCTGGTTCTGATGTTCTTATAAATGACCAGACTACAGCGTCTGTGGCTCAGCCTGGAGACAATAATAATGACAATAATCTGTCATTCCAAGGATGTCATGCCAGTGAACGCACCACGAGCAAGGTTGCAAAGCGGCAGGAAGCCGTCCACGATGTCACACAGGAAGCTGAACTCCCCGAGCAGGTCTTTGCAGTCGCTTCGAGCCTGGGCGAACGCGTCCTGACACTTCCTAAACGGAGCGCCCAGCTTGTCGTTACAGATGTCTCCGATGTCCACGAGGAAGTGGAGGACATTCTTCAGGGTGCGAGCTGCAGGATCACCAGTCAAATTAATTTATACAAACAAATTAGGGGGAGATTCTTTTGACTAAGAATGAAAATGAGAGGAAAAGCAGCTAAAGCCCAAATAAAATCATGGAAAGACTCTCAGACTACTGACAATTAAAGGTATTCTAAAAAATATCTTGCATTAAATTTAAACATCAGCAGATCAGACAAAATCTCAGCCATGAGAAGAATTAATGAAGAATCAATGTGACTGACCGACATGGCGGACGCTGTCTGTCAGAGCACTGATTAAGTTTTGGACTCTTCCTGCGACGGCGTAAGCGTTGCTGCTGATCTCTCTGATTTCATCCAACACCGCTGCGAAGCAAAAGACAAATAATTCAGCTGGTTCTGTTTCTATGTCTGGATGCAGAACTGTAGCTAATGAGGAAATCAATGAGAAAAGAACTTGTTGAGTTTCCTTAGCAGCAGTTTTAATAATATGATAATATTTCTACCAGTTTTTCATTTCATGGTCAAATTTTTGTGAGGTGGGTGTGTCTTACAGAAGAGGGGTGTGGCTGCTCGCTGCATCAGCTCTTTCGTCTGATTGGCTGCCAGCTCGGCACCACATAGCAGGCTGGAAGCGGCCCGTTCTGTGTTTTCCAGCGTATTCTTCATGGGTCCGGACAGCAGGACCGACACATACAGAAGCAGGATGAGGGTTCTGCCATGGGCTGGACCAGGAGAAAATGTAACAGCTCCATAATATATGATGTCAGGATAATTTAGCTAGATTCATATATATTTTTAATGTTTTGTCATGTTTTAAGTACATAAAGCTCAATCAAAACTAGGAACAGAGCCCAGGTTCATCCCTATTAGGTGCAGGTGAAGGTCTTGGACTCACCTGAGAACATGGAGGGCATCATGACCATGATGCTGCCCCGAACACCTGCTGACAGCCCCATACCGAACGAAGCCAGCCCAGCCAAAGCCACTGTGGAGTGGACACAGAACCACAGGGGTTGCTTCTGGATAAGCAGGCCCATGAGTCCATACAGGGACGCCAGCAGAAGTCCAGAGAGAAATGCTGCCAGGCTCTGCCCCGCCTGCACCAGGTGGGCCTGGAGATTCCTTCTCCTGTGGAGGCGAGATCGCCCACCGGACCTCAAATGAGAATAACAGAACATTTAAAAAGTGCAGCTGCTCTGGCGCTTTTCTTGTAAACATTTTTGTATCATAATTAATCCTTTAGGCTTTTAAAATATTTTACATACCTTAAAAAATATGTTTGACATTTAAACATCATTTATTAGTGTGAAAATTTGTACTTTTGCTATGCATTTAGCATTGTTACCAAATGTGTGAAAATATATTTAGTGACATGTTTAATTAATAAGGTCAAAACATATACTAATCCTTGCCCTGCGATGGACCAGCGACCTGTCCAGGGTGTACCCTCCCTCCCGCCCATAGACTGCTGGAGATAGGCACCAGCTTCCCAGCGACCCACTATGACAAGCGGTGAAAAATGAGTGAAAAATGAGATGCCAGGGGATGCCACAAGGGTCACTGTTGTACATTTACTTTGGCTATACTCTTTAGTGTCCACAAAGACTAATTAGCCGGCCTCAAACCTAGCAAAATTGTTTAGATTTTGTACATCAATCATTTGTGAGCTAAATTTTTCATAATCCTCCATTTTTCACAAATAAAAGTTTAAAATTTAGTTGGAGAGCTGTCATCGTATTCATCCTCCAGTTCTTTATGGCCTCGAGGGTTTCAGTTTGTTCAGTGTTGTCCATGTCAAGTACTTTTGGAAGAGTGACTCTAACCTCAAATGTTGTTTTTGGCACCAATCAGCTGCAGTCTGGCTGTCAGTCAACAGTTTGTTGAGGGTATTAATTAGTATGTAGATGCTGTTACCTGTTAATATTGTTAGAGTATTGCAAATTAGCCTGAATTTTATACTATCATATTTGCTTTACATAATCAAAGCTCTATCAATCCCATATTATTGGATGAAGTTCGAGGACCATGTGATTACAAGAGAGTTGCACATTGGGCAATGCTAGTGACTCCTGAATGCTTGTCTGCCTTCCTTACAGAAGCAGGCCGCCACAAATTTATCTTAAAACAGATACAGAATTGTTAAAAAAGCATTGAATCCTCTACATAATAACATCCCATAAGAGACTTAAATAACATTCAATAAAATCATACCTTGATTGTTGTCAGAAAAATAAAATGCTTCTCTCAGGTGCTTTCTGAAAAAGGTGATCATTGTTTCCAAGTTGCTTTTTTCACAGAAGATGCACTGAGCAGCAGCACAGACCAGAAATGAATCAACAGAATAACTCTACTCACATATAAATGTGAACTAAATATGTCAATACAACTAAATGAAAATGTAAATATACAAACATTTGGCTTTCAGGTTTTAAAAACTGTAGCTATATTTATGTTCACAGACCAGTTAGTTTTTATCAACTTTCTGGGGCATAAAATCCACAAATCAAACCTCCGCTTTTACAGTGATGGGAACAACATATGCAGTTTTCAGTTAAGCTATCTAACTTATTTGTAGTTGTTATTGGACAATAAATTCTTGACATAGCCCTTTATATACTGCTAAAAAAAATAAAGGGAACTCTTAAACAACACAATTTAACTCCAAGTAAATCAAACTTCTGTGAAATCAAACTGTCCACTTAGGAAGCAACACTGATTGACAATTAATTTCACATCTTGTTGTTCAAATGAAAAAGACAACAGGATGAAATCTTTGGTGATTATCAAGACACTCAATAAAGGAGTGGTTCTGCAGGTGGGGACCACAGACCACTTCTCAGGACCGATGCTTTCTGGCTGATGTTTTGGTCACTTTTGAATGTTGGTGGTGCTTTCACACTCGTGGTAGCATGAGACGGACTCTACAACCCACACAAGTGGCTCAGGTAGTGCAGCTCATCCAGGATGGCACATCAATGTGAGCTGTGACAAGAAGGTTTGCTGTGTCTGTCAGCGTAGTGTCCAGAGCCTGGAGGTGCTACCAGGAGACAGGCCAGTACACCAGGAGATGTGGAGGAGGCCGTAGGAGGGCAACAACCCAGCAGCAGGACCGCTACCTCCAACTTTGTGCAAGGAGGAACAGGAGGAGCACTGCCAGAGCCCTGCAAAATGACCTCCAGCAGGCTACAAATGTGCATGTGTCTGCACAAACGGTTAGAAACCGACTCCATGAGGATGGTATGAGGGCCCGACGTCCACAAATGGGGGTTGTGCTCACAGCCCAACACCGTGCAGGACGCTTGGCATTAGCCAGAGAACACCAGGATTGGCAAATTCACCACTGGTGCCCTGTGATCTTCACAGATGAAAGCAGGTTCACACTGAGACATGTGACAGACGTGACAGAGTCTGGAGACACCGTGGAGAGAGATCTGCTGCCTGCAACATCCTTCAGCATGACTGGTTTGGCAGTGGGTCAGTAATGGTGTGGGGTGGTATTTCTTTGGAGGGCCGCAATGCCCTCCATGAGCTCGCCAGAGGTAGCCTGACTGCCATTAGGTACCGAGATGAGATCCTCAGACCGCTTGTGAGACCATATGCTGGTGTGGTTGGTCCTGGGTTCCTCCTAATGCAGGACAATGCTAGACCTGATGTGGCTGGAGTGTGTCAGCAGTTCCTGCAAGATGAAGACATTAAAGCTATGGACTGGCCCGCCCGTTCCCCAGACCTGAATCTGATTGAGCACATCTGGGACATCATGTCTCGCTCCATCCACCAACGTCACGTTGCTCCACAGACTGTCCAGGAGTTGGTGGATGCTTTAGTCCAGGTCTGAGAGGAGATCCCTTAGGAGACCATCTGCCGTCTCATCAGGAGCATCTCCAGACGTTGTAGGGAGGTCATACAGACACATGGAGGCCACACACAATACTGAGCCTCATTTTGACTTGTTTTTAGGACATTACATCAAAGTTGGATCAGCCTCTAGTGTGTTTTTCCACTTTAATTTTGTGTGTGACTCCAAATCCAGGCCTCCATTAGTTAATAAATTTTATTTCCATTGATGATTTTTGTCTCATTTTGTTGTCAGCACATTCAACTTTGTACAGAACAAAGTATTCAATGAGAATATTTCATTCATTCAGATCTAGGATGTTATTTGAGTGTTCCCTTTATTTTTTGGAGCATTGTATATTACATTTTGTGTCTATTACAACTTTTTCTTACCTTCCTTGTGTAAACAAGCATCATACCGCATAGTAAGCTTTTCACTGAAACTTTAAACAGGGTTCAGCATTCAAACACATATCTGGCAACCATTTCAAATTGTTCCCACCAGCATATCCAGAAATAAAACCTTAACTCGTTTGCCAAATAAATGTACTTTATTCTGTCAGTCAAAAAACGTCTTTTATCTGTTTCTGTGTTTTGCAGTTGCGCTCGCACACCTTAATTTACAGACACCCTACACACTGGCATGGGGGCCGTTGTCTAGGGTGCATCATGTGTTCCTAGTACACTATTAACTGCAGCAACTCTTTGTAGCCTAGACCAAAAATGACATACATAAAGTGATACTACCATAAGTTCGTATCTTACTGTTAATTAATCCTTTCATGAAATATGGGGTTATGTTGTATTTCGCGAACTGATCTAAAACGAATCATCAAGAGTAGCTGTTTCATCATCAACATGCTGCTCCCGTTTGTAAAAACAAAACAAAACAAATACCTTGTTTCCCTGGTTACGCATCACAACAGTTAGTCCAAATATATGGAAATATATGAAAAAAACGTCCATCTAAAACCAGAGATTAATCCTCCAAAAAAACAATGTTTTAGCCAGAAAATGAGGGATAAAAGCTTTTAAGAAGATTAAATCAATCAATTAAAGGAACAGAGATACCCTAACAAGCTGCCAAGTGTGGCAGACAGATAGCTAGGATAAAGCAAACAGTCAGCGGCTAAATATTAGCTGTATGCTAGTTTCAAGAGTCCTTTATCTGTGTGATTGCCAAAATCGTAAGCATTAGCTTTATGCTAGCTACCTGTTCAGGTGCTCTCTGACTGCCGAGATGCTAACTTTTAGCTTTATGCTAGCTACCTGTTCAGGTGCTCTCTGACTGCCGAGATGCTAACTTTTAGCTTTATGCTAGCTACCTGTTCAGGTGCTCTGACTGCCGAGATGCTAACTTTTAGCTTTATGCTAGCTACCTGTTCAGGTGCTCTCTGACTGCCGAGATGCTAACTTTTAGCTTTATGCTAGCTACCTGTTCAGGTGCTCTCTGACTACCGAGATGCTAATTTTTAGCTTTATGCTAGCTACCTGTTCAGGTGCTCTCTGACTACCGAGATGCTAACTTTTAGCTTTATGCTAGCTACCTGTTCAGGTGCTCTCTGACTACCGAGATGCTAACTTTTAGCTTTATGCTAGCTACCTGTTCAGGTGTTTTCTGACTGCCGAGATGCTAACTTTTAGCTTTATGCTAGCTACCTGTTCAGGTGCTCTCTGACTGCCGGGATGCTAACTTTTAGCTTTATGCTAGCTACCTGTTCAGGTGCTCTTTGACTGCCGAGATGCTAACTTTTTGCTTTATGCTAGCTACCTGTTCAGGTGTTCTCTGACTACCGAGATGCTAACTTTTAGCTTTATGCTAGCTACCTGTTCAGGTGCTCTCTGACTACCGAGATGCTAACTTTTAGCTTTATGCTAGCTACCTGTTCAAGTGCTCTCTGACTGCCGAGATGCTAACTTTTAGCTTTATGCTAGCTACCTGTTCAGGTGCTCTCTGACTGCCGAGATGCTAACTTTTAGCTTTATGCTAGCTACCTGTTCAGGTGCTCTCTGACTGCCGAGATGCTAACTTTTAGCTTTATGCTAGCTACCTGTTCAGGTGCTCTCTGACTGCCGAGATGCTAACTTTTAGCTTTATGCTAGCTACCTGTTCAGGTGCTCTCTGACTGCCGAGATGCTAACTTTTAGCTTTATGCTAGCTACCTGTTCAGGTGCTCTCTGACTACCGAGATGCTAACTTTTAGCTTTATGCTAGCTACCTGTTCAGGTGCTTTCTGACTACCGAGATGCTAGCTACCTGTTTAGATGTCCTCTCAGTTTTTGTGTGGATCTGCTCCTCGACACCTGGACCGTGAGGTCACTCTTCAGCAGGCGTTGTTTGTCCTCCTCTTGTCCCATCTTTAGATTTTGGACTCTCTCACTCTTTGACTCCAACTGACACTGGTTACCATGGAGATCAGAGAAACTTCCGGAAGCCCAACAGTTTGTCAGAACTTCTAAATGATGAAGCACCCTCAACCGCAGAGCCCTTCAGTTCTTTTCTGACCGAAAACCTGCTCAGCAGACTCCTCCAGATGTTTGTGCTTCTTCCAGCTGTGCGCAGACTCTCCAGGCTTTTAGCTGATAGCCCGGCGGCTCTCCTGGTCGTCAGAAGCCTGTTAGGCGCAGTGAGCGGCGCAGGTAAACGTTCATCACCTGTTCATCATCGGGTCAACTGCAGCCCGCCACTTACAACAGAATCTGCCTGGAAAAACACAACGATTTGAACTTTTCTTCAGTCACAGGGTTTTCTGTGATTTGGATCTACACATGTATTACTAAATAATAAAGAGAATGTCCCGATGAATAATTCGGCTAACATAATACTAATGATGCCTCAACATTGGGGCAAAGCTGGTAACTTTCCAGTTCCACTTGGAGATGATGGAGATAATAGCAAAATACATTTTTATTTAATGCTGGTACAACTTATTAGCTTCACAAGCCTTTGATTCTAATGAAAATGTCTGTTGGTTGTAGTATTTTCATTTATTATAATTGCTGCTAAACTGCTCTTAGGATTAATAAAGCCTAATTTAAAGATTTTTTTAAAGTTTTAATTTACACTGTTTTGTATTTATTTACCATTGACTTGAATGCAGTGGTGGTTGTTGGATGCTGCTGCTCAAAGTGTCTGCTTGTTGGGGCACCTCTGCTACTTTCATTCATTGATTTGATTTTTGTGAAAACCTTTCCTCCCAATTTCTGGCTGAAACATTGATCTTTTGCCTGATTAATCCCTCTGGGTTAGGATGCTGTGCAGTTAAAGGGAGTTTGTCTGATAAGTTTATTTTACTTCTAATACATTTTGGACAGTTGTCATGATGCGTAACCATAGCAACAGTGTTTTTTTATTGTTTTTTTTTTTTGTTTTGTTACAACCATGAGCAGCTAAATAACATCTCAACAGCTCAAATAATACCTGAACTATGCCTCCAAATCCCAGATGAGGCATAAGAGGATCCTAGTGAATGCAGAGCGGGAGCAAAGAGGAGACAGAGAATAAGGAAGTTCAAACCATTTCTTTCACTGATCATAATGGGCAACTTGAGATCTTTGGCAAACAAATTAGATGAACTTCAAGCACTAAGAAGGACCCAGCTTGTGAATCAGGAATGCAGTATTTTAGTGAGATGTGGCTGCAGGATCGAATGGCGGACTCCAATGTCTCTCTGCTCAGCTTTCCACATAATGTAGGAGAGCCACATAAAAAATACCTATATTAGTAAATACAAAAATATGGAAATATAAGCAATGAAAATAAAATGTTATTGTTTTTCTTAGTTAAACATCTAAAGAGAAAAGGACAAAGAGAAATCAATTTCTTTAATATAAAGACAATACACTGATTTTACATTTCATAAAGATAGATATTTTTTAAGCTAAATATGTACTAAAAATAACCTTTTACTTGTTTTCTGTCCTTTAGTGTTGTTCCTGGGAATTGTCCACAACTTCCCTCTGACCTTTGACCTGAAGCTGGCAGTAGGATTTGTATTCGTGGGTGAGGAGACATTAGACTCATATTCCTCCTATCAACCACATCATCATCAGCTGAACACAGGGGTGTGTGCGTGTGTGTTTTAGGCGTGTGTGTCGCAGGTGGAGCCCTGTCCTCGTCCTTCAGGTGTACCGTCTTCCTCACATTACCCAGCATCCTCGGCTCACGTGGCCGTGCCTACCTGATGGTACTGATTTTGACGGTTCTGTACAAAGGTGAAAACACACACACTGCAAAGTGTTATTAAACAGCATCATTTTCTCCTCTGACGTGCAGAAGTCTTGATTCACTCCTCATTTCTGTCCACTTTCCTCCCAGGCTGCCATGCTCTCATGCATAATTTTAAAGTGGTCTGGATCAATGTTCTCTGGGCGTTGAAAGTTAGATTTTATCAGAACAAGTTCTTTCATGTTCTGACACGACCAGCAAACAGATCAAATCACAGTTAGCAGGTGTAACACAGCAAAATTCACAGAAATTTAAAACCTTTATCATACCTGCAACCGTTTCTCCGTCTTGTTACTATAATACTGTTAAATATTTTGCCAAAGACATGGAGACACCTTCAAAGACACAAAAGGTGTGAAGCAAGCTGCGCAAACTTGTTCTAAACCACTAGATGTCACTGTGCAGCAGTGACTTTTCATCGTGCATGGACATAAAGTGTCTGTGAGCTGACTCTTTGAATCATGTTGTGTCCCATCTTGCTGTTACAGGTCCGATATCAAACATCGAGCGAAATGCCGAGTCAGCGGCTCTGTCTCTGAGCTGTAATCTGGACCTGCAGGTTCACCACAGCAGGATGCTTTGGAGGCACGCCATCAGACCATTTGTTCTGGTCACACAGGAGCTGATGGTGAGAGATGGGGGAGGGCAGACACTGCTGCAGCTTAATGATGGCAGCGATTTAAAAATAAACGTCACTATTGGAAGATTTTCCAGACATTTACTCAACATAAGGAAACATTTATCATAGTGTTCAGCTTCACTGTTACCACAGGACTTAAGAGCGAAGTATCAGCAGGCAGCTGCTGATTGAGTGTGTTGTTAATTGATCATTATGAGTGTGATCTCCTTTATACATCCAGGAGTCTACAGTTTGCTGCTATGGAGCATACAGGTGTGTTAACACAATGCCAAGATGGACAGACTTCAGCAATAACCTGTTGCTGTTCATCAACCTGAGAAGGATTATACGGTCATTTCCAAACTATCTGAATCATTCTACAGAGAAGATTGTTCCCAAGTGGAAAACATCTCAGACAGCTGCCAATCTTCCCAGGAGTGGATGTTCCAGTAGATTTAGCCCAAGGTCAGAGCGTGAAGCTCAGAGAAATGATGAAAAATAAGATGGCACCACATCTTAGGTTTGCAATGCTGCGTCTGATTGAAGAACAAGACTTCTGGAACAATGTTCGCTGGACAGATGAGAATTAGATGTGGTTTGCCATGATGCATGGCACCTTGTGGGGAGAAAACCAAAAACAGCAGATCAGCACAAATAGACCAACTGTCAAGCACGGTGGGGGATGGATGATAATATGGCCTGTTTGACAACCACAGAACCTGGGTACCTTGTAGCCAATGAATAGACCATGAACTCTTCTCAATATCAAATTATTCCAGAGTCAAATGTGAGTCATAATAATGTCATAATATGGCGGGGGCGCAGAGGTGAAACGTATGACCCATATTCAGAGGCTTCGGTCCTCAACGCAGCCGTCGCGGATTTGACTCCTGGCCCAGGCGACTGTTAATCCATGTCTTCCCCTTCTCTCCACCACTTTCCTGTCAGTTTACTGTCAAAAAATTAGAAAAATATAGGCCACTAGTGGCACAAAAAAGAAAATGATTCCATCAAAAAGTCTCTGATAGGAAGATAATACAAGAACCCGTGTTCAAGAAAGGTTTTTGCTTAAATATTTTTAAAAATAGCATGTTGAGGATAATTTACTCTCGTCTTAAAATGTAATGTAAAAATCTTCATAACTATTTACCTTAAAGATTATAGAGTTGAAAGGCCTCCCTGCGATCACACTTATCTTTAGCTTTTACTTGGACTTAATTGTAGGACACAATGCAGATAAATTCAGTTTAAAATGACAGTTAAATGATCTTTGAGTCATTGAAAGGTGTATGAATTGGTACCGAAACAGTTCTGCTGCACATATTTATTGGCTTTAGATTCCAGTGAGAGAGAACATGAGTGTTTTCTCCTCCAGAGGTGAATCCAGTCTTGATGAAAGTCTAAAATGTATTGCATTTCGCTCACATTTTAGACTTTCTTTTCATATGTTAGCAAACGTTAGCTTTGTGGTGTTGAGCTAATATTCTGTCTGCTGAAGTTGATAAACTGTGTGTTGAGGTTTAATTAGTTTTCAGTTTGGGTCAGAAGAGGACGTGTTAATTACTGCTAATATCTGACACACATTTTACAATCAAAAGTTGTCTGCATCTCACAGCTGCGCACTGGTTCTGCTCTGTCGCTGTAACAGGTCTTCTGTGTTTGCTTCTCAGGATGATAAAGCTGAGTTTGAGTCCGAGTCCCTGAACATCAGCAAGAACTTCCAGAACATCAGAGATGAAGTCCTCCTACAGTACGGATATGACCCGTTCCAACCAAAACCGGACGGCAGAGGAAACAGCACACAGGAGCAGTTTACCGCCAAAACCAAGATGCAGTGTGACGGTGAGTCCGACCTGCTGATGGACGCTGGGAAAAAGCTTCAGACCCAAAATCATGTTCCTCCTCTTTTAAGGTCTGAAACAGAACGAGGTTCTCTGCACCGTTACAGATGATTTATTTGTAGTTTTATCCGTTTTTATAGCGACACCTTTCAGCTGTGGTCACAGAGGGCTGGAGCAGTGTTGCCAGGTGTACGATAATTATCGTATTTGTACGATAATTTTGCTCTCTGTACGATGTGCGATCAATATTCCTAAAAAAGGCCAAATGTACGATAATTTGACCATTCCGTGAATGTGTGGTTGTAATCAGTCATCATCAACCTATCGCCAAAGTCTGTCGGAGTTTTTTTGTGAACCCTGAAGGCATCTGTGTCCGGATTCGGAAACAAATGCTGGAAATTCCAGCCAATCGTGCTTTTCTAAATGTGACCTACGTGTGACGTGATGCGTTGGCCTCAGAACAACGGCCATGATTGGCTGTGCCCGCCCATGATTGAGGAAAAGAAAAAAGAAAAGAAGAAGAAGCAGAGTCTGACACTGTGGGGCTGCAGATGTTGATAAATCCATTCCGTTCTGACGCCTCAAAGCTGCGAGTTTCTGTTAGACGCTATTCAACACATCAACAGACTTGTTATTTTGGTTATGACGAGTGTACGATAATTTCCATCAAAATACGATAATTTTATGTCTCTAGTACGATAATCCTACATTTCTCACCTGGCAACACTGGGCTGGAGTGGCAGAGAAGATGTTGAAACCAGGGTGAGATGGAGGAAGATGATCTGCTGTGGTGCCCCCTGTAGGAAACAACCAGAAAAGAAAGTGTTTCATAATAATGACTAGATATGTCTTAAGACTCTTTTAGGGTTTTTCTTCCACTCTCATAGATTTATAGATTAAGCTCAGTGCTGTGTAAAAGTTTTAAACCAATGGTCATTTCTTCATGCTTTCCTTTCTGGGCAAATTTGACTCTTTTGAATATTTGGCTCTCCAGGTAAAGAGCCCGGTCCAAACAATGTTCTTGAATATTTACAGGCCTCCTAAGTCCAAAACAAACTTTATCAGTGATTTTAATGAGCTTCTATCTGTGATATGTGTTGATTATGACTGTTTAATTATTGTGGGAGACTTCAACATTCACATGGACAATCCTGAAGACAGAAGTCCAATAGATTTATGTGACACTCTTAGAAATGTTGGTTTAACTCAACATGTTAAACAGTAAACGCACAAACAGGGACATATTTTGGACTTGATCATCACTAAGGGTCTAAACATTTCCAAGGTGTCTGTAACTGATGTTGCTCTATCTGACAACTTTTCTGTTATTTTTGAAAGCATCATCTGCAATGACTCAGTTTGCCAAAGAGACATGATAAGAAAATGCATCTTTAAGGACGGTGCTGCTGAAACCTTTAACCAGATTTACTCTTCTACCTCCACTTTGCCCTGTAACACTGTAGATGAGCTGGTAGAAAACTTTCATTATAAAATCTCAGACATCATTGATTCAATTGCTCCAATCAAATTAAAAGTCGTTTCTGGGAAGAAAATGTCTCCATGGAGAAGTGCTCCACCAGTCAGAAGTGAAAGAAAGGAGTGTCGAAAAGCTGAATGCAGGTGGAGAAAGACTGGACTCCAGGTTCACTATATTATCTATAAAGAGAGACTATACAGATATAACCTACAACTGAAAAATGCAAGAGAATCTTTATTTTCTGAGATCATCAGTAAAAACATTAACAATACTGGTCCATTATTTGCCACGGTTGACAGGTTAACAAACCCTCCTGTAACTGTAGCATCTGAACTCCACTCTACCAGGACCTGCAATTAATTTGTTAACTTCTCCACTGAAAAAACCCAAAAGATCAGAGAGGCAGTCAGAACATCCACATCAACTCCAGGACCAATGTTGTCTCCAACTAGAACTGATTTTGACAAAATTTCCCAATTTCACCAAATTATCTACAAAAACTTAGAAGAAACAGCAACTAAGCTCTTCTTCCTGCTGTCTCGATCTTTTACCCACAGCTTTCCTTAAGAAAGTTTTGCCTGTAATAACATCTGATTTAACACAAATAATAAACACGTCTCTTTTATCAGGTGTTTTCCTCCAGGCTCTGAAAACAGCAATTATCAAACCTCTATTGAAAAAGAGCAACTTGGACAAGCTGCTACTACAGAACTACAGGTCTATCTCAAACCTCCCCTTCATCTGTAAGATTATTGAAAAAGCTGTGTTTCAGCAGTTAAACAACTTCCTAACAACGACCAACCGCTTCGATGTCTTCCAGTCAGGCTTCCTGCTCACCACAGTACAGAGACTGCTCTTGTCAAGGTGTTCAATGACATCCGTATAAATGCAGACTGTGGAAGAACCACAGTACTGGTATTATTGGACCTTATTGCAGCATTCGACACTGTTGATCACTCCATTTTATTAGAGCGCCTGGAAAACTGGGTCGGCCTTTCTGGTACAGCACTCAACTAGTTTAAATCCTACTTGAAGGACAGGGACTTTTTTGTGTAAGTAGGTAACTTTACATCAGAGAGCATAAAAATCACATGTGGCGTTCCCCAAGGGTCCATCTTAGGGCCCCTCCTATTCAATATCTACATGCTCCCCCTAACTCAGATTTTAATAAACAACAACGTAAGTTATCATAACTATGCAGACGACACACAGCTATACGTTACGATGTCACCAGGTGACAATGAACCCATTCAAGCGCTGGGTAAATGCTTAGAAGAAATCAATGCATGGATGGGCCTAAATTATCTTCAGCTGAATCAAAACAAAACTGAAGTAATAATCTTTGGACCAAAGGAAGAGCGTTTAAAAGTTAGCACACAGCTTCAGTTAAAACAGCTAAAAACCACCAGTCAGGCTGGAAACCTGGGTGTAGTGATGGACTCAGACCTGAACCTTCAGAGGAACATAAAGACAGTAACTAGGTTGACCTTCTATCACCTAAAGAACATCTCCAGGATTAAAGGACTAATGTCTCAGCAGAACCTTGAAAAACTAATTCATGCGTTCATCTTTAGTAGAATTGATTACTGCAACGGTGTCTTCACAGGTCTGCCTAAAAAGTGGATCAGACAGCTGCAGTTGATCCAGAACGCTGCTGCCCACGTCCTCACTAGAACTAGGAAAGTGGAGCACATCGGCCCGGTTCTAAAGTCCCTACACTGGCTCCCTGTAGCTCAGAGAATAGACTTTAAAATACTTCTGTTAGTCTATAAATCACTGAATGGCTTAGCATCAAAATACATTACAGACTTGTTGTCAGTGGATCAACCACCCAGACCTCTCAGGTCTTCTGACTCTACTCTGCAGAACCAGAACCAGAACCAAACATGGAGAAGCAGCTTTTAGTTCTTATGCTCCACTAATCTGGAATAAACTCCCAGAAAACTATAAAATCGCCAAAACCCTAAATTGCTTTAAATCAAGATTAAAAACTCATTTGTTTAGAGTGGCCTTTGACTGGGCCATTTAGTCATAATTAGTTGCGTTTTCAGTCCAATTTTCCTTTCATTTTCTTGTCCATCATTCTATTCTCTTTATTTAATTTTTTTTTAAATTACCTCTGTTGTTTGATTTTATCGTTTGATTTATTTTTCTCTGTCCGTATCTGTGTATATTTTCATTGTAATTGTATGTACAGCGCTTTGAGTGTCTCGTTGCTGAAAAGTGCTATATAAATAAACTTACCTTACCTGTTATTTCTTCCTGCAAACTTTAAACTCTTTCATCATTTTTTGCCTTATTTGATTTTCTGTGGTGAATAAATAAGTTCAGCTGATATCTCTGTGTGGTGCTAAGGTGTGGTGAATGGGGGCATCCAGCGCTGTGCTGATTGGTTCCGTCGGAGGTGGGAGGAGTGTATGCAAGCCATTCCTGTTCCTGTCATCAACCACATCCTCTGCTTTTCCATGAAATTCCACTTCCTGTGTGACATCATGAGAGGTGAGTCTCTTTCCTCATATGGAAAGCCAAGTCAAACGTCTTTCTGCTGCTGTTTTTATTTGTCAGAGTGCCTCATATAGTCTGATTGTGGTTTGTACTAAAATGAAAGCCAAAGTTGGACTAAAACCCTCCAGTTAGGATGCTTCATTGGACAGAGAGTCCCAGGAAAACTCCAACACATGATCCAGGAGCCAAACGTGTAGAAGCACCTTCAACATCAGGAACTCCCAGCGATTCTCTTTATCAGTCTTTCACATCCCATCCCGTTTGGACCAAACTTCAGCTATCAGACAGACGGCCACATGTTTGACTCTAAAATACTTTGGTAAACAGAGGAGATCATTGTCCTTTCAGTGACTGCAAGGTTGCTGTGGTTGCTGTGGTTGTAGAACAAGCCCAAATCATCAGCTCCACCACCTTTTTTTACAGTTGGTCTGAGGTGTTTGTGCTGATCTGCTGTGTTTGGGTTTCTCCAAACATGGTTCTGACCAATATGGTCAAACATCTCTAATTTGGTCTCATCTGTCCAGAGGACATTCTACCAGAAGTCTTCTCCTTCATCCAGATGCAGCTTTATAACCTAGGTCCTGCTGCCATCTTGGTGTTAGAGAGAAGAGGCTTTCTCTTTCAACCCTTCTAATCAGCCAAACTGGTTCAGTGCCCTTCTAGCTGTCCTGCCATGACCTTTTACCTTTAACTTGCTAAATGAGACCTGTAGGGTCTGGTAGAGTTGACCTTATAACCCTTCCCAGATGCTTCTCTGAAGCCATTGCTGTTGCCCTTCTACCCTGGCATTGTGGTAACACACCTTTGTGCTCCAGAGCAGCAAACACAGCTGCATTTGATCAGCAGCGTCTGGCTCCAGAGGAAGCAGCCATGGTGGACTCAGTTAGTCCCTCGACCACATCCAATGAAGGCTTTTCTCAAACTAGAGCCTTTTGAAACTCTACGTCTCCTTCATGTGATGCTAAGCAAACTTGTGATCCCTGAAAGTGGAGTTCATTATCTCTAACGAGAGTAATCCTGCTCTGCCTGTTTGTTCCCGTCTGTCAGTCATGACTCCGTGGTGTCGGGAGCAGATCCCTGTGGAGGGAAACTTCGGTCAGCTGTTTGATAAGCTCAACGTTTCAGTCAACCAGCTCTCCCGAGAGTTCAGCACGGAGGTCGTCCTACAGGTCAGAACACCTTCAGTATCATCTCTCCTCCAACAGAACCCTCAAGACAGGCAGGGTGTCCAGAGAAATTAATGGTCTCCCTCTGCCGTCTTGCAGCAGGAGCAGCAGCAGTCGGTACTGGACGGAGTTCTGTTGAATCAGACCTTCACTCAGGCCATCAAAGAGTCCTTCCTGAACCTGACAAGAACCATGGGACAAGTAATGAACATCCTGCAGCTGCTGCTGTCCTTTACCTTCATCACCGTGTTCATCCAGTAAGATTTACACCTTCATCCACAGTTAAACCAGCAAGATTCATACCTTCATCACCAGTTTAACCAGTAAGATTCATACCTTCATCACCAGTTTAACCAGTAAGATTCATACCTTCATCACCAGTTTAACCAGTAAGATTCATACCTTCATCACCAGTTTAACCAGTAAGATTCATACCTTCATCCACAGTTTAACCAGCAAGATTCATACCTTCATCACCAGTTTAACCAGTAAGATTCATAGCTTCATCACCAGTTTAACCAGTAAGATTCATACCTTCATCACCAGTTTAACCAGTAAGATTCATAGCTTCATCACCAGTTTAACCAGTAAGATTCATACCTTCATCACCAGTTTAACCAGTAAGATTCATACCTTCATCACCAGTTTAACCAGTAAGATTCATACCTTCATCACCAGTTTAACCAGTAAGATTCATACCTTCATAACCAGTTTAACCAGTAAGATTCATACCTTCATCAACGTGTTCATCCAGTAAGATTTACACCTTCATCCACAGTTTAACCAGTAAGATTCATACCTTCATCACCAGTTTAACCAGTAAGATTCATAGCTTCATCACCAGTTTAACCAGTAAGATTCATACCTTCATCACCAGTTTAACCAGTAAGATTCATACCTTCATCACCAGTTTAACCAGTAAGATTCATACCTTCATCACCAGTTTAACCAGTAAGATTCATACCTTCATCACCAGTTTAACCAGTAAGATTCATACCTTCATCACCAGTTTAACCAGTAAGATTCATACCTTCATCACCAGTTTAACCAGTAAGATTCATACCTTCATCACCAGTTTAACCAGCAAGATTCATACCTTCATCACCAGTTTAACCAGTAAGATTCATACCTTCATCCACAGTTTAACCAGCAAGATTCATACCTTCATCACCAGTTTAACCAGTAAGATTCATAGCTTCATCACCAGTTTAACCAGTAAGATTCATACCTTCATCACCAGTTTAACCAGTAAGATTCATAGCTTCATCACCAGTTTAACCAGTAAGATTCATACCTTCATCACCAGTTTAACCAGAAAGATTCATACCTTCATCACCAGTTTAACCAGTAAGATTCATACCTTCATCACCAGTTTAACCAGTAAGATTCATACCTTCATCACCAGTTTAACCAGCAAGATTCATACCTTCATCACCAGTTTAACCAGTAAGATTCATACCTTCATCACCAGTTTAACCAGTAAGATTCATAGCTTCATCACCAGTTTAACCAGGAAGATTCATACCTTCATCACCAGTTTAACCAGTAAGATTCATACCTTCATTACCAGTTTAACCAGTAAGATTCATACCTTCATCACCAGTTTAACCAGGAAGATTCATACCTTCATCACCAGTTTAACCAGTAAGATTCATACCTTCATCACCAGTTTAACCAGAAAGATTCATACCTTCATCACCAGTTTAACCAGTAAGATTCATACCTTCATCACCAGTTTAACCAGTAAGATTCATACCTTCATCACCAGTTTAACCAGTAAGATTCATACCTTCATCAACAGTTTAACCAGTAAGATTCATACCTTCATCACCAGTTTAACCAGTAAGATTCATACCTTCATCACCAGTTTAACCAGTAAGATTCATACCTTCATCACCAGTTTAACCAGTAAGATTCATACCTTCATAACCAGTTTAACCAGTAAGATTCATACCTTCATCACCAGTTTAACCAGTAAGATTCATACCTTCATCACCAGTTTAACCAGTAAGATTCATACCTTCATCAGCAGTTTAACCAGTAAGATTCATACCTTCATCACCAGTTTAACTAGTAAGATTCATACCTTCATCACCAGTTTAACCAGTAAGATTCATACCTTCATCAGCAGTTTAACCAGTAAGATTCATACCTTCATCACCAGTTTAACCAGTAAGATTCATACCTTCATCACCAGTTTAACCAGTAAGATTCATACCTTCATCAGCAGTTTAACCAGTAAGATTCATACCTTCATCACCAGTTTAACTAGTAAGATTCATACCTTCATCACCAGTTTAATCAGTAAGATTCATACCTTCATCACCAGTTTAACCAGTAAGATTCATACCTTCATCACCAGTTTAACCAGTAAGATTCATACCTTCATCACCAGTTTAACCAGCAAGATTCATACCTTCATCACCAGTTTAACCAGTAAGATTGTTTACCATAATTGTTGTTCCTTCTACTCCATCTTTTAATTTCTCCTCCTCCTCTTTCTCGTCCTCCTCCTCTTTCTCGTCCTCCTCCTCCTCCTCTTTCTCGTCCTCCTCCTCCTCCTCCTCTTTCTCGTCCTCCCCCTCCTCCTCTTTCTCGTCCTCCTCCTCCTCCTCTTTCTCGTCCTCCCCCTCCTCCTCTTTCTCGTCCTCCTCCTCCTCCTCTTTCTCGTCCTCCTCCTCCTCCTCTTTCTCGTCCTCCTCCTCCTCCTCTTTCTCGTCCTCCTCCTCCTCCTCTTTCTCGTCCTCCTCCTCCTCCTCCTCTTTCTCGTCCTCCCCCTCCTCCTCTTTCTCGTCCTCCTCCTCCTCCTCTTTCTCGTCCTCCTCCTCCTCCTCTTTCTCGTCCTCCCCCTCCTCCTCTTTCTCGTCCTCCTCCTCCTCCTCTTTCTCGTCCTCCTCCTCTTTTTCGTCCTCCTCCTCCTCCTCTTTCTCGTCCTCCTCCTCCTCCTCTTTCTCGTCCTCCCCCTCCTCCTCTTTCTCGTCCTCCTCCTCTTTTTCGTCCTCCTCCTCCTCCTCTTTTTCGTCCTCCTCCTCCTCCTCTTTTTCGTCCTCCTCCTCTTTCCCGTCCTCCTCCTCTTTTTCGTCCTCCTCCTCCTCCTTTTTCTCGTCCTCCTCCTCTTTTTCGTCCTCCTCCTCCTCCTCTTTTTCGTCCTCCTCCTCCTCCTCTTTCTCGTCCTCCTCCTCCTCTTTCTCGTCCTCCTCCTCCTCAGGGCTTTCCAGTACCTCTGTTCCTACAGGAGAAACATCAGTTTTGACAACGTCTACATCACCTCGTACTTCAGACGGATCGATGACCGCAGGCGACGAGCGGTACTTTATCCTCCTCTTCATCATCACCATACTGATGAAGACTCCCTGTGTGACTGCTGCATCGTCTCTTCTTGCCTTTTAGGGGAGACGCTTCCTGCTGCCTCTTAGAAAATCAGAGAAGAATAAGTTCATCGCCCCCTTGAGTCTGAAGATCTACCCTGAGGAGCTGAAACAAGTAGTAAGTTCGACCCCTGCTGCCTTGAATCAGACGCCTGCAGCCAATATTTACTTTTTATCTCCTGATTTCCTCAAATCTTCAAACAGTGAAGCCAAAGTTGACAGGATTTAAAACGCTGCAATAAAGGATATTTATGTTTTAAAATACTTTATCATCTGTCAATATTTTGAAGTCATCAGTGTGAAGTTAATTGTGTGTGTTTGTAGTTGTCAGGTGGTTTTCAGGTTCTGTCCATCTTACTGCTGACCATCGTCTTGCTGACCGTCGACTTCGCTCTGGTCCACGTTCTGGACATCATCAGCAGACACACGTTTACACAGTTCAATGTGACCAGTAAGCACACACACACACACACACACACACACACACACACACACACACACACACACACACACACACACACACACACACACATACACACCACCCAGCTTCAGCTATTGGATTCAAATATCGGAATCAAGAAGAGTTAAACCTTACCTGATAATTACAGTCAGATTGATCTGGTCCATTTGATCAGCAGAACCCAGCTGCTGGTAAGGATGAACCTTTTCTCTCACTGTTTCTGCCTACTGGTCCAGTTATTCTGGAATAAACAATGGAAGGAAGTTTCTTATGCTGTCAACTAGAATCTCCTGGAACACCATTGTCTTGGTCCACAGTGGAGCCACTTTTACATCAACATGGACTGAGAGCGTGCCAAGCCCCCGGTCCAAAATAAACACCTTCAAGCTAAACCCACATGGACAAACAAATGTCTTCTGGAGAAGGGTTTGATGGACAGATGAGACAAAGGTTGAGCAGTTTGGATACAATGACAAGAAGAATGTTTGACAGAGTCAAGATGAGGCTTTCAAACCTATGAACACTGTCAAAACACCAAGCATGGTGCTGTGGGGCTGTTTATCTGGCAGTGGATGAATCATGAAGAGGGAGGACTACCTCCAAACATTGCCTCAAATCATCAGCTGGAAGGTGGAAACTTGGACCCAGTTGGATGTTCCAATAGAACACCCAAACTGGTTGTAATGGATAAAGCAAGATGACACAAACGTTCTGAAATGACCCAGAAATGTATGGCCTCTGACTAAAAGAGAGATCTACAAGGGTTGGACAATGAAACTGAAACACCTGTCATTTTAGTGTGGGAGGTTTCATGGCTAAATTGGACCAGCCTGGTAGCCAGTCTTCATTGATTGCACATTGCACCAGTAAGAGCAGAGTGTGAAGGTTCAATTAGCAGGGTAAGAGCTCAGTTTTGCTCAAAATATTGAAATGCACACAACATTATGGGTGACATACCAGAGTTCAAAAGAGGACAAATTGTTGGTGCACGTCTTGCTGGCGCATCTGTGACCAAGACAGCAAGTCTTTGTGATGTATCAAGAGCCACGGTATCCAGGGTAATGTCAGCATACCACCAAGAAGGACGAACCACATCCAACAGGATTAACTGTGGACGCAAGAGGAAATTGTCTGAAAGGGATGTTCGGGTGTTAACCCGGATTGTATCCAAAAAACATAAAACCACGGCTGCCCAAATCATGGCAGAATTAAATGTGCACCTCAACTCTCCTGTTTCCACCAGAACTGTCCGTCAGGAGCTCCACAGGGTCAATATACACGGCCGGGCTGCTATAGCCAAACCTTTGGTCACTCATGCCAATGCCAAACATCGGTTTCAATGGTGCAAGGAGCGCAAATCTTGGGCTATGGACAATGTGAAACATGTATTGTTCTCTGATGAGTCCACCTTTACTGTTTTCCCCACATCCGGGACAGTTACGGTGTGGAGAAGCCCCAAAGAAGCGTACCACCCAGACTGTTGCATGCCCAGAGTGAAGCATGGGGGTGGATCAGTGATGGTTTGGGCTGCCATATTATGGCATTCCATTGGCCCAATACTTGTGCTAGATGGGCGCGTCACTGCCAAGGACTACCGAACCATTCTTGAGGACCATGTGCATCCAATGGTTCAAACATTGTATCCTGAAGGCGGTGCCGTGTATCAGGATGACAATGCACCAATACACACAGCAAGACTGGTGAAAGATTGGTTTGATGAATATGAAAGTGAAGTTGAACATCTCCCATGGCCTGCACAGTCACCAGATCTAAATAATATTGAGCCACTTTGGGGTGTTTTGGAGGAGCGAGTCAGGAAACGTTTTCCTCCACCAGTATCACGTAGTGACCTGACCACTATCCTGCAAGAAGAATGGCTTAAAATCCCTCTGACCACTGTGCAGGACTTGTATATGTCATTCCCAAGACGAATTGATGCTGTATTGGCTGCAAAAGGAGGCCCTACATCATACTAATAAATTATTGTGGTTTAAAACCAGGTGTTTCAGTTTCATTGTACAACACCTGTACAGGTCCTTCTCAAAATATTAGCATATTGTGAAAAAGTTCATTATTTTCCATAATGTAATGATGAAAATTTAACATTCATATATTTTAGATTTATTGCACACTAACTGAAATATTTCAGGTCTTTTATTGTCTTAATTCGGATGATTTTGGCATACAGCTCATGAAAACCCAAAATTCCTATCTCACAAAATTAGCATATTTCATCCGACCAATAAAAGAAAAGTGTTTTTAATACAAAAAACATCAACCTTCAAATAATCATGTACAGTTATGCACTCAATACTTGGTCGGGAATCCTTTTGCAGAAATGACTGCTTCAATGCGGCGTGGCATGGAGGCAATCAGCCTGTGGCACTGCTGAGGTCTTATGGAGGCCCAGGATGCTTCGATAGCGGCCTTTAGCTCATCCAGAGTGTTGGGTCTTGAGTCTCTCAACGTTCTCTTCACAATATCCCACAGATTCTCTATGGGGTACAGGTCAGGAGAGTTGGCAGGCCAATTGAGCACAGTGATACCATGGTCAGTAAACCATTTACCAGTGGTTTTGGCACTGTGAGCAGGTGCCAGGTCGTGCTGAAAAATGAAATCTTCATCTCCATAAAGCTTTTCAGCAGATGGAAGCATGAAGTGCTCCAAAATCTCCTGATAGCTAGCTGCATTGACCCTGCCCTTGATAAAACACAGTGGACCAACACCAGCAGCTGACACGGCACCCCAGACCATCACTGACTGTGGGTACTTGACACTGGACTTCTGGCATTTTGGCATTTCCTTCTCCCCAGTCTTCCTCCAGACTCTGGCACCTTGATTTCCGAATGACATGCAGAATTTGCTTTCATCCGAAAAAAGTACTTTGGACCACTGAGCAACAGTCCAGTGCTGCTTCTCTGTAGCCCAGGTCAGGCGCTTCTGCCGCTGTTTCTGGTTCAAAAGTGGCTTGACCTGGGGAATGCGGCACCTGTAGCCCATTTCCTGCACACGCCTGTGCACGGTGGCTCCGGATGTTTCTACTCCAGACTCAGTCCACTGCTTCCGCAGGTCCCCCAAGGTCTGGAATCGGCCCTTCTCCACAATCTTCCTCAGGGTCCGTTCACCTCTTGCCTATTCGTTCAGAAATTTCTTTCTGTGTCTTACCTTCTTGCTTGAGGGTGTCAATAGTGGCCTTCTGGACAGCAGTCAGGTCGGCAGTCTTACCCATGATTGGGGTTTTGAGTGATGAACCAGGCTGGGAGTTTTAAAGGCCTCAGGAATCTTTTGCAGGTGTTTAGAGTTAACTCGTTGATTCAGATGATTAGGTTCATAGCTCGTTTAGAGACCCTTTTAATGATATGCTAATTTTGTGAGATAGGAATTTTGGGTTTTCATGAGCTGTATGCCAAAATCATCCATTTTAAGACAATAAAAGACCTGAAATATTTCAGTTAGTGTGCAATGAATCTAAAATATATGAATGTAAAATTTTCATCATGACATTATGGAAAATAATGAACTTTATTACAATATGCTAATATTTTGAGAAGGACCTGTATGTCAGGAACCCTCCAGTTTAAAATAACTCCACCAACTCTGCCCAGCAGAGCAGTCAAACATCAGCCTGAAAGATGCCAGAAGCTTGTTGATGGAACCAGAAAGGACAACTTTCTATGAGACCCTAAACCACATATGAATGGGGGTACACAGTATTTATGTATTTGGGTCTATATATGTAATTCTGACCCTGTGCTCCTTTTATCAGAAATACTCACTGATGGCTCCGCCCCTCTCTGCAGGCAGTTACCACATGGATATCAAAGTGGGCGGAGACTCCATGATGGCCCGCCTCCTGCGGACGATGATATCTGGATTCAACAGTTCATCTGAACTGAACATACAGAGTGACAACCAGGGTGAGTCCAGTTCAAACTGGTCTGCTGTTACTGGGAGGCACCATCAGGTCAAGTCCTCTAGAGGGCAGTATAACAGTTCACACGATGAACTCTGAATGTAAATGTCATGTTAATATTTAAAGTTTGAACTATTTCTGATTCAACATTCTGTTCGAACATGAATAAAACTTTTAAATGAAAATTAAGTGACATAAAATAATCGGCTGGTATTTAAAATCAGGTCTGATTTTACACAGCTTTTTATTTGTTGTTTGATCACTTATAAAACATTTAACGTTTTGTTACAGCTAATTCTGGGAATCAAACCAACAACCTGAGCACCATTTCCTCTGAGTCAGTCATAAAGATTCTTAAAAATAAATTCTAGCTGATCTTTATGTGAAAATAAAATCCACAGTGAGGATTTTTTCTGTTCCTGCCCTGAAGAGCCTGAGGGCAGCTAAGAGTTTAGATGTTTTTAAGGCTTTTAGCTGAAGCTATTTATTATTGCTTATAGTTTACTATTTTATTTCATTCATAATTATTATCAGTTTTAGTCATTTTATATGATCGGTTTATGTTTTTTTTTTCATTTATTGCTATTTAATAATTGTGGCACCTATTTTTCATGTTTTCATTTTATTGTTTGTTTTAAAGAATATTTTAAAATCTCTGTGATGTTCGGAGGCTTAGAACTGCCGCTCAGGTGACTCACATCATGCTAAAACATGAAAGATTTATTGTTCTAATAAGATCTCCTCATCCTTTCACAATATCACAATATTCATATTTATATCACAACCTTTCACATCATAACGTCATCATTTAAGGAAATTATTTTACAAACTTCAACTAAAGTCAAGTTAGAAGAACATTTAAATTATGTTTGTTAGACTGAAACCAGAACAAAGAAAAGGATTTTTAGCATTTTTACTGACTGCAGGTTCCCTTCAGTGATACTTTATAGTAAAGACTTTTAGATGCTGTTTTTTATTGCATTTTATTTTTAATCATTTAGTATTCCTACTGAATCAGACTGAAGCTGTTCTTTAATCTGATTCTACTGGACTGAATTGTGACTGAACTGGATCGTATGTGAATTGGGTTTGAATTGGGCCTGTAATCTGGTTGGGTTCTGGACGTATATAATTAGGATATTATCCTCAGGTTTTCTTCATTTATTAAACCAGTGTCACCCATGCAGGGTGTTGGACACGCGTTGAACCGCAGAGGGCAATAGTTTCCTCTCTCTGCAGACTTTAAAGGGCAGAAACGTGTAAACTCACCTCCTCTTCCTCCTCCTCTTCTTCCGTCCCCCTCAGCATGTATGTCTCCCCCCTCCTCCCTCTCTGCTGAAGTATATGTCAGCTGTGCAGTTTGTGTCCTGCTGGTGGCGCTGTTCAGCTGTCTTCAGGTGTACACCAATCGCCTCCGACGGGTCATCGTAGCCTTCTACCACCCAAAGGTACAAACGCAGACACAAATACATGAAACACATCCACCTGTGAGCAAGTCCAAAACAAGTCATTCTGTGGAAGTTAAACCAGTTAAACTGCTTCATTTTTCATTTGATCCATCCAGATATTTTCATGTGTTTTGTTCTACAATGGATGAGTTCACTGAGTGCAGCGAAGGTAGATTTGTTGCATTTAATGTTTAATTGCTTGGTTTATAACACCTTAGTTAACCCATTAACTGATCCAATTGATCTAATGTTAACAACTGCTAATATATACACATGTATATATACATATATGTGTATATTTATTAATATAGAGAGATCTAGTCTGTCTTTAGTGAATTATTTTGAAAATCCGGATGTCGTGCTGGTTCTGTTTCCTGGTGGTACGATATACTGACTCCTGCCGGGTTCACACTGAACGCGGTGCAGCTGCGGTGTGGTCGTGCTGCATAAAGCCACTCACACTGCGCTGCGGCCAGCCCGGCCCAGTTACGGTTCCGGGTACGGAGCAAAAGTTCACGTGGGTTCACGCGCTTTCTGAGCGTTCATGAGAGAACATTTAGCAAGTCTCTCATAAACAAAGCCCATATTTGGCGTATTTTGACCCCATGTCACCGGTTATGAAGTAATGTTCACGTTTCGGAGCATGCAGGCAAAACAAGAGAAGAAAATCCCTGTCTGCTCCTTTCCGCTGCTATCCCTCTAAATGGTTAAAAACAGCTATGGATTCCATTTTTTATGGCAAAACCCGGAATCCGTGAGCATAACTATCCCTTTTTGTCCATAAATAGCGCCTCTGGTTCCTGGTTTTTCTGTTTTTTGTTGTTTTGTTTAGTCAAGTTAGCGTATGTTGGTGGATTGATTTTATTATGAAATTCACCGGAACGCTCTCCTGTCTGGCTTCCTGTTTGGCTGTAAAATTCATAAACTCGATGCAGAAGCCGCTGCAGCGTCTGGCCAAACTTCTTTCTTGCAGAAACATTTCGTTGAGCCGCGCAACCTCGGTAACCGCACTGCACTGTGGCTGACGTGGGTTTCTTGCAGCGCCCGCACCACGTCCAGCGTGAGCCCGGTGTCTGGCTATGCTCTACCATCTGATGAAAGCTGACTTTCTTCTCCTGACTCTGCTGTGTCTCTCTCTGATAGTGACTGAAATATATCTAAAGAAACATCAGATTCTCTGCTTCTGTCTGTGTTGCTGCCATAGGAGCAGCAGTCAGTTTACATGCAGGGGTTCCCCTTCTACGTCATAAAAGAGTGCAACACAATCATGCTGTCCAGGTTCACTCTCAGTTATAACTCCTGCCATCATGTCAGCTTCTACAGGTGGCAGGATTTTAAGATACTTTTATTTCCAACAGATTCAAAAAATCACTTGTTGGTGAGATGAAAGTGTGGACAGAACCAATCAGATCAGCATTTTCCTTACCTTCAGATCCAGATCCTGTTTAACCTCAGGATCTCTGGATGGTGCAGGATAAGGATGAGTCGGCAAATTAATGTCAGTACCCTAAAAAGAGACCTGAGGGCAGATTGGAACAAAAACTAGATCGAACTGAATAACACTGCAGGATCCTGGATGAGGAAACATTTCACACCCAGAGAAAAAGTTCTTCTTACTTTGGGCAGCCTGTAAATAATTAGAAACTTTCTTTCAGAATCAGAATCAGAAAAGCTTTATTGCCAAGTACGTTTTTGGACATACAAGGAATTTGTTTTGGCATAGTCGGTGCAATACAGTACAAATTAAACAGTACAAACATATCTACAATATAATATAAATATAAGTGCACAGTTTTAAGTGAAACCACGTCAGCCACAAAACATTATCTAAGGAAAACCTGCTGATAAATGGCCTCCACTGATATAGCGCTTTATCAAGTCCTAGAACCCCAAACCGCTTCACACTACAATCAGTCATCCACCTATTCCTACACTGACAGCGGTAGACGGACAGAAGTGAGGCTGTCATACAGTCAGCACCAGAGGTGGAGCCCACAGCATCACTTTTTATCTGAAAGGCAGACTGTATCAGACAAACAGAAAAATTCAAATTAAACAGACATTATTGAACAGCTAAAAAGTAAAAACCTCTGGGTCCACATGTGTAGTTTCCTATGGTTCTGCAGTGCTTTCTCTAGCAGACCTGATGAGTTAAATTGAACCTCCTGGTCCATTTTCAACAGAACCATTCAGAGCTTAAAACTATTGGGAGCGGATGAGTGTGGGCGTGTCCCTCAGCACTCTGGGCTCTGATTGGTCAGAGAAGTCCAGCCTAAGATGGAGACACACTGGCTGAAGGAGACAGAAAGACCTACAACTGGATGGAGAAACTGTTCAAATTCAAAAGGTTCTGAATATTTCACTGGGTCAGAACCATCATCCCACTCTAGGCTGAACATTCTGTATGAAAATCTGAAAAAAATCCTCAAATTTAAACTAATTGGTGGAAAAACTGGAAAAGGGATCAAAATGATAACTGGGTCAGGTGAAGTCCAGCTTTCTGTGACCCAGTTAAACTTTGAACAATGGTTCTTATGGAAAAAACAACTGAAACATGGAGGTCCAAACTGAACTTGATCAATCTCTGCTATTACAACCTGTTAATTGTCTATAAAGTACCGTTGGATGAGACTGTTTCTCATTTTATAACATAAGAAACTGAACAGGCCCAGTTCTGTTGTAATTCTGTACAGATGGTGGTGCCTGGGAAACAGTATTTTCACTGATGTGGTACTGGTTCTAAAACGTGTTGGTTCCCACAGGTCTGTTTAGAACGTTCTCACACCTTCTGAGATATTTAGTTCTGAAGGTTCTTCCAGCAACCAATCAGGATGGAGGTGGAGAAGGAGGAACAGGAAGCAGGGACACCTGAGCTCAGAGACACTTTAACTGGCGGGACGACGGAAAGACAGTGGATAAAAAATGTAAATCTGTCTTCTTCTCTATCCCTCTATCTGTCTCTCTCTGTGTCTCCGTCTTTCTGTCTCTGTCTTTGTGTCAGAGGGAGAAGAAGCGAGTTTTGTTTCTCTACAACCTGCAGCTCAACAGACGGATTTCCTCACCTGACAGGAAAACATCCATCAGCCGAGGGCAGAGGAACGGGACGGTGAGCAAGTTGTCCCCTTTCAGTCCCAACCTGCTCCATAAATCATCTACAAACAACAACATGAACAATGATGGTTTAGTTGCTCCATTTTCAGTGTGTTTGGTGCTACAGAGATGAAGATGATGAAGAGAAATGTTGTTAATTTCTTCCCTGCTCTCTGTCTGCAGGTGTTTCAGCGCCTAAGCAGCTGGAGGCATCATCTCTTTCAACGCCGCCAACAGGAAGTGTCAGACTTGGAGGAGACTCATTATGTCTGTAGTTAGACAGAGGAAGGAGGAGAGGAAGACGTGCTACTCTTCTTCAGATAAATGACGACACACTGCAGGAAGATCTCCCATCTTCTCTCAGAAACATCGGATGTTTGTTACTCAGCAGTCCAACATCAGAGCGTTTATTGTTGAGTCTAATCAGGTTTTTAAACATTATAATGACCACCTGAGACACTCTCACTAATGACTATCACACCAAATAAAACACAACCTTCTCCTAAATGGTCTGAGAGATGTTGCGTCCATGTTGGAAACAGGAGGTAAAATGTGACACCTGTCTTCTGCAGTCTCTAACAGGTTTTCTTCCAGGATATTTAGCTCCATCCATCTTCCCTTCAACTCTGACCTGCCTCTCTGTCCCCAGGATGATGCTGCCACCACCATGTTGCACTGTAGGTGTGTTCAGAGTGATGTGCAGTGTTGGTATTCTGGATCACGGAGCATTTTACATGTTGGCTATGAATAATTTTGTTCGCATGTAAACAGAGAACAAAATGTTTTCTATGTCTTCTCCGTGTCTTTGGTAGGTTTGCCTCAGTATTTCCATTTTTAATTGATGGACTTAACAGTTCTCTATGAATGCAAACCACGGCTCATCTATCTTCCACTTCACACTTCTGTGTTGTTTTGTGTTGCTGTGTCACATGAAAGCTCAACAAAATACGCTGATGTTTGTGGATGTATGAATACTTTGGCACAACGCCGTGACTCACATTAAGGAACCTTTGAACATCTGTGGAGCTCAACTCAAACTGAGCCACTCATAAAGGAACAATTCACAACTCTGCAGAGCTGTTCACACCATCTACAGGTCCTTCTCAAAACATTAGCATATTGTGATAAAGTTAATTATTTTCCATAATGTAATGATGAAAATTTAACATTCATATATTTTAGATTCATTGCACACTAACTGAAATATTTCAGATCTTTTATTGTCTTAATACAGATGATTTTGGCATACAGCTCATGAAAACCCAAAATTCCTATCTCACAAAATTAGCATATTTCATCCAACCAATAAAAGAAAAGTGTTTTTAATACAAAAAACGTCAACCTTCAAATAATCATGTACAGTTATGCACTCAATACTTGGTCGGGAATCCTTTTGCAGAAATGACTGCTTCAATGCGGCGTGGCATGGAGGCAATCAGCCTGTGGCACTGCTGAGGTCTTATGGAGGCCCAGGATGCTTCGATAGCGGCCTTTAGCTCATCCAGAGTGTTGGGTCTTGAGTCTCTCAACGTTCTCTTCACAATATCCCACAGATTCTCTATGGGGTTCAGGTCAGGAGAGTTGGCAGGCCAAGTGAGCACAGTGATACCATGGTCAGTAAACCATTTACCAGTGGTTTTGGCACTGTGAGCAGGTGCCAGGTCGTGCTGAAAAATGAAATCTTCATCTCCATAAAGCTTTTCAGCAGATGGAAGCATGAAGTGCTCCAAAATCTCCTGATAGCTAGCTGCATTGACCCTGCCCTTGATAAAACACAGTGGACCAACACCAGCAGCTGACACGGCACCCCAGACCATCACTGACTGTGGGTACTTGACACTGGACTTCTGGCATTTTGTCATTTCCTTCTCCCCAGTCTTCCTCCAGACTCTGGCACCTTAATTTCCGAATGACATGCAGAATTTGCTTTCATCTGAAAAAAGTACTTTGGACCACTGAGCAACAGTCCAGTGCTGCTTCTCTGTAGCCCAGGTCAGGCGCTTCTGCCGCTGTTTCTGGTTCAAAAGTGGCTTGACCTGGGGAATGCAGCACCTGTAGCCCATTTGCTGCACACGCCTGAGCACGGTGGCTCTGGATGTTTCTACTCCAGACTCAGTCCACTGCTTCCGCAGGTCCCCCAAGGTCTGGAATCGGCCCTTCTCCACAATCTTCCTCAGGGTCCGGTCACCTCTTCTCGTTGTGCAGCGTTTTCTGCCACACTTTTTCCTTCCCACAGACTTCCCACTGAGGTGCCTTGATACAGCACTCTGGGAACAGCCTATTCGTTCAGAAATTTCTTTCTGTGTCTTACCCTCTTGCTTGAGGGTGTCAATAGTGGCCTTCTGGACAGCAGTCAGGTCGGCAGTCTTACCCATGATTGGGGTTTTGAGTGATGAACCAGGCTGGGAGTTTTAAAGGCCTCAGGAATCTTTTGCAGGTGTTTAGAGTTAACTCGTTGATTCAGATGATTAGGTTCATAGCTCGTTTAGAGACCCTTTTAATGCTATGCTAATTTTGTGAGATAGGAATTTTGGGTTTTCATGAGCTGTATGCCAAAATCATCCGTATTAAGACAATAAAAGACCTGAAATATTTCAGTTAGTGTGCAATGAATCTAAAATATATGAATGTTAAATTTTCATCATGACATTATGGAAAATAATGAACTTTATCACAATATGCTAATATTTTGAGAAGGACCTGTATGTGCAGCCCTGTGGTTGATCGTGTGATGCGATTACCTCTGCATGTACATCTGAGTTATGTAACCAGCTGATCCACTGCAACACGTGCAGCCCTTGCCTCAATCAGGCCTTAAATCTGATCTGTGCACAACACCAAACTGACTCTGGATCAGATTCTTCCTCTGAACCTTCTCTGACCTCACCCACCACTAATCCTCATGAAAGCACTAATTATTCTGCGATAATCCACTCATTGGATTATCGCATCTTAAATCTGATTTCAAACCTGCAGAAACTAAGCGGTCATTCATTCAGCTTGAAGCCTCAGAGCAGCCATGGCTTACAGCGGCTGGCCACCTTAACGCAGCTTGTTCACAACATCTCAGGCTGAAAACTCACACGCTTTAATCTGTGATCCATAATCCTTCCTCCTTTTTATCTCAGCAAATTACTGCTAATTTACAGCAGTAATTTGCTGAGGGAGATGAAAATTATTCAGACATCAGCAACGCAAAAATCCTTCAAAAACAAACATGTAGGTTCAAACACAGCTGTAAATATATCTATATCGATATAGATATTATATATAAACAGTTTCTCCCTAAAACTATGAGGTTCAAAGCAGAAAGTCTTTTACATTCAAAGAGAAATTAAGAAAATGTTAAATAATTCGGTCAGTTTCTCGTATTTTGGCTAAGAGGAAGTATTATATGTGTTTTAGGTCAAATTGAGTTAATTTTCCATCATTTTCTCCAGAATATAAACATGTTGAATCGCAGCTCAGAAACCATCAGATCTTAGATCAGAGGTGAAGGAGTTAGATCCTCAGGAAGCGCCTTCTGTCTCCATGGTGACGCCCTCTCCAACATGGCCGTTACTGAAGTTCAGACGTTTGTGTTTTACAGAGAGCATTGTGAGTTAAAGTTCTCTGGTGGGTGTGATCCCTTTTTAAAACCTCTACAGCCGTTTAAATACTGCATCCTGCCGGTTTTTAAAAGTAAAATACATTTAGAAACGTAATATTTCACCTCATTCTAGATTTTTTATTTAATAAAAGAATAAATAAATAGGATAATAAATGAAATGTTCCTGTTACGTGATGTACACTAATGCTCAAATAAAAAAAAATTCCTACCAGATGGGAATAGGTTTATTGAAAAAGAACTCTGTAGTAAACCTGGAGAGTAGATCATCCTCCACCAGCCCGTAGATCATCCTCCACCAGCCCGTAGATCATCCTCCACCAGCCCGTAGATCATCCTCCACCAGCCCCTAGATCATCCTCCACCAGCCCGTAGATCATCCTCCACCAGCCCGTAGATCATCCTCCACCAGCCCGTAGATCATCCTCCACCAGCCCGTAGATCATCCTCCACCAGCCCGTAGATCATCCTCCACCAGCCCGTAGATCATCCTCCACCAGCCCATAGATCATCCTCCACCAGCCCGTAGATCATCCTCCACCAGCCCGTAGATCATCCTCCACCAGCCCGTAGATCATACCCCACCAGCCCGTAGATCATACTCCACCAGCCCGTAGATCATCCTCCACCAGCCCGTAGATCATCCTCCACCAGCCCGTAGATCATCCTCCACCAGCCCGTAGATCATACCCCACCAGCCCGTAGATCATACTCCACCAGCCCGTAGATCATCCTCCACCAGCCCGTAGATCATACCCCACCAGCCCGTAGATCATCCTCCACCAGCCCGTAGATCATACCCCACCAGCCCGTAGATCATACTCCACCAGCCCGTAGATCATCCTCCACCAGCCCGTAGATCATCCTCCACCAACCCGTAGATCATCCTCCACCAGCCCGTAGATCATACCCCACCAGCCCGTAGATCATACTCCACCAGCCCGTAGATCATCCTCCACCAGCCCGTAGATCATACCCCACCAGCCCGTAGATCATCCTCCACCAGCCCGTAGATCATCCTCCACCAGCCCGTAGATCATCCTCCACCAGCCCGTAGATCATCCTCCACCAGCCCGTAGATCATCCTCCACCAGCCCGTAGATCATACCCCACCAGCCCGTAGATCATACTCCACCAGCCCGTAGATCATCCTCCACCAGCCCGTAGATCATCCTCCACCAGCCCGTAGATCATCCTCCACCAGCCCGTAGATCATCCTCCACCAGCCCGTAGATCATCCTCCACCAGCCCGTAGATCATCCTCCACCAGCCCGTAGATCATCCTCCACCAGCCCGTAGATCATCCTCCACCAGCCCGTAGATCATCCTCCACCAGCCCGTAGATCATCCTCCACCAGCCCGTAGATCATCCTCCACCAGCCCGTAGATCATCCTCCACCAGCCCGTAGATCATCCTCCACCAGCCCGTAGATCATCCTCCACCAGCCCGTAGATCATCCTCCACCAGCCCGTAGATCATCCTCCACCAGCCCGTAGATCATCCTCCACCAGCCCGTGGATCATCCTCCACCAGCCCGTAGATCATCCTCCACCAGCCCGTAGATCATCCCCCACCAGCCTGTAGATCATCCTCCACCAGCCCGTAGATCATCCTCCACCAGCCCGTAGATCATCCTTCAGCAAACTGAAGGAGCCATACTAGTCCTGCCATGACCTTTAACCTGTTAACTCAGGCCTGTAGAGTCTGGGATGGAGCTCTTGGGTTTTTGATCATTTCTTTGAGCTTTACGCTCTGACCTTGGGCTGAACCTCACTCCTGGGAAGATTGGCAGTCGTCTGAGATGTTTTCCTCTTGGGAAGAATCTTCTCTGTAGAACGATGGACAGAAGATGGTTTAGAGATGGCCTGATAACCTCAATAGAACCAGTGAGGATTCATTTTGTTTAATCAATTGTTTAGTTTAATCATTCACTTCTTCTGCATTTTATGTTGGTTATTGTTAATAATCACACAATGTAACATGTCGATCATATCGTAGGACCCGGTAACTACCAGATCTTTTTTTTCTATTATGTTGTGACATCTAAAAAGTTGTCCTTATGTTTTAATAACAATAATGATGTAGTCTGTAGGACTTAATCACTTCATCATTACTAAATCAGATTAAAATCAGCTGATTAAAAAGCTTAAAACTAGCTGCTCCTCGTAAAGTTTGAGATGCTTTTATTTTGATGGGTAACCTTCAGTGTTTCCGGTGTGTTGCGGGTAATTTACCTCAGCGGAATGACGTCTGCGTTAGGTCCCGGTATAAACACGGGTGGTCCGGTGTCCTCGCCGTTATCGTCCGCCTTCAGCGCCTTTAACACGTACAGACCGGAGTCCTGTGTGTCCGGACGGACCCAGCAGACTGAAACCGACCCGGTCCTGCCGGACGTTTCCACAGTTCCCCCTCGTAGGAGCAGTTTTACAAGAAACTACGCAGTTCAGGCACAGGGCGGGAGTCCCACCGGGTTAGCGGCACTGATTACCCGTCCCGTCAGCAGCCCTGACTCCTGACCCGCTGGTTTCGGTTTTGTCCGGCTCTCACTGGGAACAGAGGCGCCATGGAGCTTTGGTGGAGCCTTTCCCGGAGCTCCGACACCGTGAGGTAACCGGAGCGGGATCGGAGAGCCTCTCACAGCGGACGGCAGCAACCTGTTGCTGGTTCCCGGTGACGCAGAGAGGATGAGCGGCGCCGCCGGACCGCCGCTGCCGCTGGTGCTGCTACTGCTAGGCGGCCGTGCGGCGTTCACGGTCTGCAGGTCCCTGAACGCACCGCAGGATGGTGGCATTCTGCCTGTGGAGGTCCAGATGGATGATGCTCTGAGCGGTAGGGATGCAGACTGATGTGAAAGTTCTGATGATGATGAGTTTACTGGATATAACTAGAATCAACAATTTCTTTTACATTTTACATTTATTTTTTAACTCTTCTCTTTCATTCAAGATGTTAATTTTAGGAAGATGATAAGAAAACAGCCTTGGATCAATGTTAGTAATATTTATTATTTTATGGGTTCATCTCAATAAATTAGAATATTATTGAAAGTTAGTTGATTTTAGTAATTAAACCTACTCACAGAGGGATGCATTTCTAGTGCTTTCTGTTATTATGGCTTCCAGTTACGGACTAAAAGTATGTGGTTCTGCTGAGGTGTTCAGGAAGTCCAGCTTGCTTTAATAGCGGCCTGCAGCTCAACCAGAGTTTGTGGGTCTGGTGTCTCATCTTCCTCACCAACAGCCCATAGGTTCTCTGTGGGGTTCAGGTTCAGGTCAGGCCAGTTTGCTGGTGTTGCCTTGGCGGTACAAGTACTTTGGCATTGTGGGCCGGTACCAAGTCCTGCTGGAAAATGAAATCAGCATTTCCATGAAGTGCTCTAAAAGGTCCTGGCAGATGGCTGCGTTCAATGTGGACTTCAGAAAACCTAGTGGACCAGAACCAGCAGATGATATGGTACCCCAAACCATCACTGATTGATAACTTCATCCTGGAGCAACATGGATCCTGGGCCTCTCCAGTCTTCCTCCACACTCTGGGACGTTTGAAACGAAAGCGCTTTAACCCAGGGGAGGTGACAGCTGTAGCCCACGTTCTGGATCTTTCTGTGTGTTGGTTCTGAACGCTGCAGTCCACATCTTGTTAATCTTCTAGCTTTTAAACAGGTTTTGCTTCACAGTTCTGTCACGTCTGCAGTTATCCCAGCTGCTTGTGCACCTTTTTCTACCATACTTTTTCCTTCCACTCAACTTTACATGAATCTGTTTGGAAACAGCACTCTGAACACCTTTTGTGGCTTCCCCTTCTTGTGAAGGGAGTCAGTGACTGTCTGCTGGACACCTATCCTGTCATTATCCATGGGAACATGGTGAAGTAGGACGAAATATGGTCCTAACACAACATTTCTGATGTAGTATTTTCATTTTCTGAGAAACTGGGATTTTATTTTACAGTAATCCAGAATAATAATAAAATGATTAAATGTATTTATTATAAATGAATGTTTCTGAATTGCTGAAATAAAATAACTTTTTCATGATATTGTAATTTACTGAGTAGAATTGTGTAAAGTTCCCTCTGTTAACCTCCTAATGTGTATCTAAAATGATGAAGAATCCAGATATTTAAAGTAAAAGCAGAAATTTAACAGTAAATGTTTGGTGGGATCTTCATCTCAGCCTGGCTGGAACCAGTAAGTGAGGTCAGGGTGCTGTGGAAGCTAACACCAGCTCCTTGTGTCTCTGTCTTCCAGGTGTGGACAGACTGAGACGTCCCTTCCTGGAGAAAACTCGTCCCTTCGTCCTGGTGGATGGACAGAGACGGAGTCTGGCTGAAGCTGTCCAGGTCAGAGCTGCTAAAGCGCTGGTGTTACTGGTTTCATTGGCTGGGTGGGACGAGGTTTCCACTGGTTTGTTTTGGTGTTGAACTGGTTTCGTTCTCAGGGTTTTTTGTGCTGTTGCTGGTTTATTGTTGCAAAGTTACATCATGCTCACTGATGTTTCCATCAGAGGGGTCCATTAGTGCCTCAGACCAGAAACCTTTGGACTTTCATACCAAAGCTGAACCACTAAACCACTAAACACTAAACTGAAATTCTTTTGAAGTTTATAATCATTTTATTTTCTAAGATTTCATTAAAATGTTATTATTCATTCTACTACCTCCATCAAAATGAAAGTTGATAAGTTTCCCAGTTTGTTGCCATGGTTACCAGATGCGTTAATGCCAGGCTGAAGCGGCGATGGTTGGCCTGTGTGGAGGCCTGGTGGGAGTTTTGTCCTAGTTCAATCACAAGCTGTGACTCATACATTTCACCGTTGTACTCTGATGATTTATGCAAAGACAGAAGCAGAGTGATGTTGGATCGCCGACCTGGTCCAGTCCGACGGTGGCTCCGAACAGGATTTAATCTGCTGCGAGGAGCAGAGTTCCTGGCCAGCTGACGTAAACAACATGGGTTCATATGGAGCCGTTTGGATCCGGTCAGAATTCAAATAAGTATTGATGAATGAATTTGGAAACGTTTAGGTGTTCCTGCAGCTGTTGCTAGTAAAATAATTATTACATAAAGACTAAATTAGGACCAATCAGAAGGGATCATTTTGAAGACAATAACCAGGTGGATAATGAAGAATGAAAGCTGCCAGTTTCCTTCAGTGAGAATCCAGACTGAAGCTTTCAGGAGCTTATTTTAGATTTTATCACAAAGCGCCACGACAGACAGGCTTGATTTAAAAGAGCCAAGTTCATCTTGGAGGAGGAATCTGCCTCTTTACATTCTTCTGCCGGGCATTTGGGTTTCCTCCTGGTCAAAAGGCCGACCGTGGAGACGTGGTGACTGTTTGAGAGGAAGGAAGCCGTGCGTGGAGCGGTTTCACCGGCAGCTTCCTGCAGGAGCGCTGAGATCTGAACACGGGGAGGAGGGACGCTTCCTGCGCAGCTGATAGAAACTCTGAGATCATTTCCTGCAGAAACCCCCACCTCCCTCTGACTCCACCCTGCAGGGAGGAAACGAGGAGTCCAGGAGGAGAAAGTGGGAGAGACTCCAAACAGGGATTCTGTTGGAGTCCAAACCAGGAGACATGATTTAGCTCTGGAACCCAGGTCAAATCAACCAGCGTAGGAACATTTTCTTTTATTTCAACAACTCTGGATGAGTTTAAAGCTCCAGATAAAGTTAAACAAGAAATGTGTTGGAAAATCGTTGAACTGGTTAAAAGTAAAGTTCTAGGAAGACTGGAGGGATTTGCATATTTCTTCCTCTGCAGAGCAGAATCAAGAAGCCAACCAAGGAGGAAGTCCAGGGAGCATCTTAAGACCCTCTGCATCGAGTAGCACCCCAAATGTTAGAAGATTTACGGTACATAGAAAATGAATGAAGGTGTTCAAATCCACCAGAGAATGAAGATAAGCCAGCAGGAAACGACATGCAGTCATGGTGTGTTTAAAAGGTTCGTTATGAACAGGAGTCACCGCCACCAAAAACACTGAAAGATTGGTCACAGATTGTTCTGTTTAGTTTAAAAGTTAAATAAAAGTTATGGAAAATAAAAGTGTTCATCTGCTGAGGTTTTACTGTTAGTTTTTATGTTCTCTGTTCTTTAGCTTTAATTTGGTTTGATGCAGAAACACAAACGTCTCCTGCAGACGGACGCAACCAGGAAGCTCATTAATACGGGAAAAACCCACTTATAAGCCGTTCTCTGGTTAAATGTAATGAAGTCTTCTCAGTGGTCGCTGCCTCAGCTGCTGCACTTCGATTGGTGCGGCTGTCATTTAGTGAAGCTCCTTCTGCTTCCTGGCTCATCATAAACCACATCTACGAAGGTGCTTCTGCTCCACCAGGCGAGATCTTTTCTCCCTCCAAGTGGGAGCCCCGCCCTGAGCGTCTGCAGCGCTGACACCATTGAAAATCCGGGTGGAGACATGACCTCACTGCAGGCAGAGTGAGAATCGGCTCGGTACGTCGTTACGGCCAGCAGCTGATTAAATCCAGCTGCTTCAGCTCTGACAAACATCTGGCTGCATGTTTGAGAGCATGCAGGCCTCCATGCACCACGTCTTCCTGGTTTTACGCTGGAGGAGAACATCTGATAACAGAAGACAAGCAGGAGGTTTTTACCGTCATCATCATCAGCAGCTGAGGGGTTTCATGTAAATGAGATCCAGTTATTTTGGACCCACTTTGGCTCAAAAACAGAACCCAGGAGCTTTTCTCTGCTCCGATACCTGGTATCTTTCCTTATTTGTCCACCACTCTACTGGATCACTTCCTGAAGTAATAAGGAAAGTTTGCAACAATTGTTCTGCAGAATTTACAAAGTTCTAGCTGTGTAGTTTTAGTAAATGAAGATGATCCAACAATGAAGAAATCACTCTCAGCTTAATCCACCTGTATATTACCTGGACCAATCAGAGGTGTGATGACTTTTTCCTCTGAGTCGGATCCAGCTGGACCAATCATGACACAACACCCCCCCACCACACCCATCCGGCACCAGTCCAGAGTACAGGCAGGGTGGGGAAACCAAACACGCCTCAGAGAGGAATTGTGTTTGGATTAAGGGAATACTCCACCCAAAACCATTATTTATGGGATCAAACACTGGGGCCTGAGTCCGGGAGGTTCTGATGTTCTGCTGCTGCTCAATTAAAACATCTGACTTGATGCCGCAGTGCAGTAAATGAGAAAAAGTATCCAGTTCGATACTTGTTATAAATGCAGTGAAGTTCGGGTGGTTAAAAACCGTCATAGATGGAACGAGGCCTTGGCTTCCACTAAGAGTCACAATAAGTTACAGTCAGACAGTTCAATTCTTGTTAAGTAATTAAGTACACCCTTGTACAGGTCTTTAAACTTAAACATTCCTGTAAAACATGACATTCCCGCCCAGCAATGGAAACGGTGAAGTTATATTTAATTATAAACACGTAATAATTCAGTAATATCATATACAGTTAAATTTAAACAATATGGATGCCATCTGTTGGATGAAGAAGACCAGTAAAGTAAACTGGTGATGCACCAATTGATCAGGTCTGACTCACCATCTGCTGCTCAAATACTAAACAAAATCCCTTTTTTCCCATTTCCATTAAATGCATCACAGCTTCCCAGTTGTTCAACACATAATCTCTGATGCTCTGTTCCCAGCTCAAGGAATTCCTTCATTGGTTGGTTTCTTTGAAGGAACCTGCTGAACATTTTTCATAATTCATGCTCAGTGTCTGTCATGGACAAAATATCCTGATATTTTTGTCCATTTTGAACGGTTTGGATAATTATCGTGATGCAAAGAGTCCAGTTTGTAAGACATAACCTGTTTCAACACAAACTGAAGTAAAAGATTGGAAAATAATTCGAATAATTACATTACCATAAACTAAACACACAATTTCTATAAACATTGCTGGATGTTATTAATTAGTCAGGTAAAAAAGGTTTATTTGCATCTTGTTGTTGTTTGTGTTTGAGGAGGAGGAGGAGGAGGAGGAGGAGGGGGTTGGCCATGCGGTATCTATTTGGTCATGTGATGGTGATTAAATGTGGTAATATTTCCAATTCTCTGTCTTAGATTTGATTTAGTTGCATCCTAAATTAGTTTATTTGATCATTTGTTGCTTCCTCTGTGGTCTTGGAGCTGTCATGTTTTCTGTGTTTTGTAGTTCTGGCTGAACGATTCAGATGATGTTATGCTGTGATAAAACTACAAGACCCACGATGCATTGCTGCAAACCATTCTGACACTCAGCTGTCCCCATGAAGCTTGAAACAAATGTTGCTGCTATAAGTTGCTTGTTGTTGGAGCTTTATGGAGCTCACTAACATATTATAGAAGTTATGAAGGTCAGTTAATAACTAAGTAAAGTTGTTTGTGTTTCATGTAGGTGTTCATCTGAAATATTAATAGTCTTAAATGAACTGGCAGAAACACTTAAAAAAACTTACATATTCATATCAAATCTTCTTTTTATTTATTTCTTCCCATAAAGGGAACTTTTGTGAAATTCCTGCATTTAACTCAATATTATCTGGTTATCATCAGTTTACTACCACACTTATGTCATGAGAAAAATAGGCATATTTTTCATTGTTTCCCTTTAGCATCACTGTGGTAATTACATGTTATTGTCTGATTATTTCTCCTTTATTAACACATTGTTACCACGATATAAAGAAGCTAATATAGTCCTGGACTTTATGGCAGTAATGCAAATAAAAACCAAACTAAAAAAATGTGTAAATATTTAAAATACATGAATTTCTCAGCTGCTCAGATTAGAATAACAGAGACTTTAAAAAACGTCAGCCCTGCGTGTTTTCTCCGAGCTCCAGTTCATCAGTAGATGTTTGCTCCAGCAGAGATCTACCAGGAGAAGCTGTTGGAGAGACCTTCAGCATGAAGGTGAAACGAAGCACTTTGACTCCTTCAGCAGGAACTCTGCTGGGAGATAGGTGCAACTCTGACTCCTTCACTTCCTGCAGAGCTGCGAGGAGACGCTGGGCAGGAAGTATCTCCTCTTCAAGGAGCAGAAGCTTTACCAGAGAGGAAGGCCGTCTGATTGGATGACGGATGCACTCAGCCACACCCACATCCTCAGTGACCAGGAATGAAGAAGTGATATTTTTACTGCTTAAACTGTGATTCACTCCTCAGTTCTTCATATTTTCCATCCAAGCAGCCAGACTCTCATGTGATCTTCAAAACTGGTTTGGATCAGCTGTTCTTTGGGCTTTCAGGAGGTTCCTGAGCTTTTCTTTAGACTTTAGCTGCTTTTTTACTCAAGGCTTCTAACAACAGCCTTCTCAGATAACTCCAGGTGCTGACTGTTAGTATCAAGCCGACTTGTTTTCTTCTCATTTGCACATTATTCATCAGATTAGTTATTAATCGCTCATTCTATTTTAGTTAAACCACCCAGAATCCTGAGCTGCATCACCCTCAATGTCACATGACCAAACAGATAACCCCCCCCCCCAAACACACACACACACACACACAAATCATAGTTTTATTTTACTATAAACATTTCATGTAGAGCTGGTTGATATCAGGGAAATAAATGATTGCAGTTCTGTTGGTGCTGACTGTGTTCATGTTTCTATCCATATGAAACACTGATGATGAAATGGTTCTGGCTCCAACGCTCCAGAGTCTCCACCGCTCTCCATGGGCTTTAGCGCCTCAGTAACCTAAACATGGATGAGGTGTGGGAGGTAGGTTCTGTTAACGTCAGCAGCTGGATGAACTTTAACTTTATGCAGAGTAGGAATAGGTGACACAACCTATCAAATACTGGATCCAAGCAGTAGGTTGCGGTCGCAGCATTACACACAGGTGCAGCTCCACCTTCATTGTTAAGTTGGTCTATTTTTTATCTTACCCAGAAAGGAGGAAAAAGGGATTTTATTGGTATTTATGTTGTGGTTCTTAGGCAGAAATTGGATCACGGGTACCAGGAGGTCAGAGATTTATAAACTCTGATTGGTGCATCTCTAGCAGCAATCTTGACTTCTCCACCAAATGAAACTCTTCTTTAACAGAAAGAAACCTGCTGAACCAGAAACTGGCTTAGTGTGAGAGGTCTTCTGCCACAACCGACCGGGTCTGAGCAGACCCGAAGCACTGATTTAGGAGAACTCTCTATGTCTCTCATCTAGGAGACAAAGCCAGCTAAGCATCACGAGGGACACAGTCAAATGCTTTCTCCAGGTCCACAAAACACACGTGGACCGGTTGGGCAAACTTCCATAAACCCTCGAGTACCCTGTAGAGGGTATAGAGCTGGTCCAGTGTTCCACGGCCGGGACGAAAACCACACTGCTCCTCCTGAAGCCGAGGTTAGACTATCGGTCGGACTCTCCTCTCCAATACCCTGGCGTAGGCCTTACCAGGGAGGCTGAGGAGTGTGATCCCCTGTAGTTGGAACACACCCTCCGGTCCCCCTTCTTATGAAGGGGGACCACCACCCCAGTCTGCCAGTCCAGAGGCACTGTCCCCGACCGCCACGCAATGTTGAAGAGGCGTGTCAACCATGACAGCCCTACAACATCCAGACATTTGAGGTACTCAGGGCGGATCTCATCCAACCCTGAAGCCTTGCCACCGCGGAGCTTTTTAACCACCTCGGTGACTTCAGCCTGGGTGATGAAAGAGTCCAACCCCGAGTCCCCAGCCTCTGTTTCCACCAGGGAATGCGTGATGGCAGGATTGAGGAGATCCTCGAAGTACTCCTTCCACCACCCGATAATGTCCCCAGTCGAGGTCAGCAGCTCCCACCCCCACTATAAACAGTGTTGGCGAAGCACTGCTTCCACCTCCTGAGGCGCCGGACGGTTTGCCAGAATCGTTTCGAGGCCAACCGGTAGTCCTTCTCCATGGTTTCACCGAACTCCTCCCAGGCCCGAGTTTTTGCCTCTGCCACAGGATTCATCTCTTTGGAACTAAATTCCTGTGGTTATCACTGGTGCCTTGCAGCAAGACGGTTGCTGGTTTAATCCCCGCCCGCCTCTATTTGCATAGAGTTTTAATGTAGTGATGGGCAGATAAGGCCTTGTTGGGTCTATGGCACGTTTTCCAAACTGTTGAAACTGTGTTGCTGTATCACTTGCAGGGACATCTGCTGGATTTAAAAAGTCATTGCAGGCAAATTCAATAAAGACTGGTAAACAGACTCCTCCTCCTGCTCCTTTTTCTCCTCATACCTTTGGTTAATCATGGTCTTGACAGCCCAAAATTTATAACACAAATGGAGAAGAATAATGAATGAAAGCACATAACATGCATATACTTTGTTAACATGTATAACACCCATTCATCAGTTTGTTTCACGTACCTTTCTGCTTGGCAGAACATATGAGGGCTCAAGGAGTTGGAGCAGCTCTCTGAACGCCTCATCTTCCACAAGGCTCAGCGGTTGACAATCTGTAAGGATCATATTCACTAAAGCCTCATCAGTTACCTGCTTTCTGGAAACACCAGGGTTCATCACGGGGGTGTTAACTGGTTCTTCCCTCTCATGCCGGGGCATGATGATGCTTCAGCATGGTGGAAGTGCTCCGGTTACAGTAAGACAGCACCTGGGAGCAAATCCTACATTTCACCTACAATAGAAATAAAACTTCATCCATGTAAACTAATTCAAATATTCTATAGAAAGGAATAGGAATAATCCGAAAGAAAACTGATCAAAAGAGGAAATGAGAACGGAATAATGATTGACCTTATTCTCCGTGACCACCAAGGACCACTGATGACCCCTCACCTTGACCCGGCTAGGACAAGTGGGTTTAGACAATGGATGAATGAAACTATGAGATCTTTGGGAATCTGGACACTACAAGTGTTATTGTGGCCCTGATGTAACCTTTGACCCTCATTTGGAGGTTCTGGGAAGGCATCTGTGCTGGTTCTGACCCATTTTCTTTCTTATTTCATGTGTTTTTATCAGCTCAGTGTATAAGGCAGCAGTTGTTCCCGTGTGTTCTCAGGATGGTCACCCCGACAGGCTGCAGTGTGGGCTGGAGGTGGAAGGACGGCTCCTCCTGCTGGACCTGGAGAAGAACCAGTGAGTTCCAGTAACACTGCAGAACATTTTCATACAGCACTGGAACTCTGCCTCTGTCTCCGCTCATTAGGACTGAACATTAAGCCTGCGTGTTTTCCTCTGCAGCAACCTGCTGCCCAAACTTCCCGACATCTTCTTCTATCTCACCAATGGCACTGGAGTGTCTGCAGCCAACCCTGTGGTGAGTCAGTAAACGCATCGCGTCAGGACGCCTCCGTCGGCCCGCCTCTGTTGGCTTTTCCAGCTGTGACAGATGCTGCTGTGTTTGTGTCGTCTGCAGACTCACTGTTATTATCACGGCAGCGTCCGAGGATTCCCGCAGTCCAGAGTGGCTCTGAGCACCTGCTCCGGACTCCGGTTAGTAATGTCCTTACATCCCAGAGTCTGATCCATACAGAACCCTGGGTTCTGTTAGGTTCATAAAGTATCACATTACATGCTAACTGTTTCCAGGGTTCCAACTGATAAAATCTAGGATTCATCTTTTTACATTTTCCAGGTTTATAGAAGGAAACTGAGGATGGGGAAAGGTTTGTGTTTCCAGGCTCAGCAGAGGTTCTTCTAGTAAACAGATTTTCCACCTTGTGGGTTCAACTCCAGCTCCAGTTTTTCAGTCATTGACTGAAAAGCAGCAGATATGGCCACACATAGCGAGGTTCAAAGGTTGACCGTTAATCACAGGCTCTCCAGATGTGTTCTACATGTTTCTGAGGAAAGTTGTTGGATCACTGGGTGGATCCAGTTTCTACTTTAACGGTATTTATACAACTTGCCAGTGACACTGGAACCGGACTCAGTGGCCTCTGCAGGTTTCTCTATTTGAAATATAATTTTAAAAAAGATGATTTAATATCCAGTCGTGTAAATTCAAGGATTTCCATCTTTGTAAAATCCGAGACGTTCTAGGATTAAAATCCGGTCCAAATTTGCGCGACCCAATAAATTCTGGTCTTTATGACCATGAAAATTGGTCTGAAACATGATTTAATGTCACAGGGATGACCCCTGTGACCCTTTTATTTGGAATTGTTTTAAGAAAAGGTCCAGAAAGTTCTGGTTTTATTCAGACAGAAACTTGATTGTAAAAATAGTTTTCTGATGATTTAAACATGAAACACATTAAACAGATTAATTATCAACCTTTCAGCTTCTTACAGTCAGACACACACTGAGTTCTTCTGGTTTCCCAGCACAGATCCTGTTCTGCTGACGCTGCAGATATCTGGATCCACACCAGCTCGGTTCTGCTGAATCCACTCAGCGCTGACAGCTCTGAAGGCTTCTCTGTTCAGCAGCTTCTAAATGTTCACAGAAAAATCCACTTTTATTTAAACGGGTCAGTCCAGAACCCAGAATTGACATATCCGGGTTTTTGTGTTTCTGGGCTTTTTGGAGTAAAGTGTGAAGGATGATGTCATGGTTCCTCTGCAGGTTCTACTGATCCGATTAATCGTGCAAACCTCTGACCTGCAGGAGGATTACAGGATTTCTCTACAGAGGAAACTTTGTTACAGATATGATGCAGAACCTTCACTGCTCAGATCCGATTATTCAAATGACCTGAAAACACACACCAGTACTCAGAGCGGATCCTCTCTGTAACGGTAACAAGAACAGAACCCAAACTTGGAAATATATCGGACCTTGGTGTATAGTTCTTGTTGTTTGTGACAGTTTTTGGGAAATTTGGTTGAAGACGTTTGATGTTCTGCTGGATGTGGATCTCTCTCTGGATATTTCCTGGTTTCTGGTGGCCTCCATCCAGGCTGCACCACCTTCCCACCACCACCTAAAGCTGCTCTGTCCCTTAGGATCCATGAAGCCATGAAGTTCTAGGTGCTGTTTTGTCCTCGTCTCGCAGACTCATCTTCAGGTGTCCAACAGCACAGGGTTGTCTTTGTCCCATTTCTGGTTCCTGAATTCTCCAACAGTGTCAGTTGGGGACAGCCCAGCCCAGCAGCCGTATCCTCCTCTTCCTCAGTCAGGCTTGTGAAACGTGGTTCTGTCAGCTGTTGATAGGGGATGGTTCTTCAAGCAGAGCCACCTGAGGAATCTGAGATCATGGCTGTCTTTCTGTGACGAACCTTTTCTCACCTTAGTAGCTTAAAATTGATGCTCTACCACAACTGTTCCTGCCTTGGTCTACAGCCAGAAATGCAGGAATGGATGAATTTTAACCAATGAAATGAAGCCGATGAGATAAAATATAAAACATCCTGACTTCTTCTGCCACACTGAGGTTATGTACGTCTCAGCTCGTTTATTTCGTTGATATATTTTTGCTTTTCTCAACTTCATTACTCCCTGCAGCGGCGTTCTCGTTCTCAACTCCTCCCTGAGCTTTGAGCTGCAGCCGGAGGACAAGGAACACCTCCAGCATCAGGAGGAGGACAGAGCAGGAGGAGGAGAGGAGGAAGATGTTCATCTGCTGTTCTCTACCAGCCCTCTGGAGGGCACTGCCGCTGCAGGCTGTGGGGTGTCGCACACATCTACCCCTCCTTTCCTCAACTGGACCCACTCACGGCGGGTGAGACCAGCTGGACCTGAGGGTTCTTAGAGCTAATTTGTTTTTGTCTTTAATTTAAAATCAAAATGATTCCTTTTTTTCTATAATTAATGTTCTGCTGCGCAGAAAAGAACTTTAATGCAGAAATGATCTCAGTCACTCTAACAAACTGACCATGAAGGTGCTGCTTCATGTTCTGTTTGACCCGAGTGTGTTTCCTCTGCAGACGAAGAGGGACATCCTCTCTGAGACCAAATACGTGGAGCTGGTGTTGGTGGCCGATCATCAGGAGGTCAGTGTGTTGTTGAAGGTCGTTTAAACGAATGAAAGAAGACTTTCTAGACTCATCTCCTAGTTCCATAAAATAAAATGTGAAAATTAGGTGTTGTTTAATATTCATAAGATGTAGAACCAGCTCAGAACCTATTGCCAGGACATAATGAACCAGCTGTAAACCAGATGTTGCCTTCAGCAGCGTTTGATGGGGGCTGTGCATTTTATCCTAAATGGAACATTTTGGATCCTGAGATGAACGACCAGTTCTTACTGTCCAGGATGTGTTTGGATGTTCTGATCCTGCTGTCTCTGTAACCGAAGCTACGGTGTGTCCCTCACAGTTCCTGAACTACCAGAGGAACAACAAAACCATCATCTACCGCATGCTGGACGTGGCCAACCAGGTGGACTGGGTGAGAGCTCGCACTTCCTCCTGCTGTCGGTTCATGTCGATCCGACTCCGCAGTCCAACAGAACCGCCTTCACCTTCTGTTTCAGTTCTACCGGCCACTGAACGTCCGGGTGGCTCTGACCGGCCTGGAGATCTGGAGCGACCGCGACAAGATCCAGGTAGAGAAGAGTCCCACTGACACCCTCAACAAGTTCCTGGAGTGGAGAACCAGGGACCTGCTGCCGCGACTTCGCCATGACAACGCCCAGCTCATCATGTAACGTTCACCAAATTAAAAGCTCCAGCTTCTGAGGTTGATTTAAGGTGGTCTGGATCTCCAGCAGTTCTCCAGGCCTTCTGCAGATCTTTGGTCTCTGGTTGCTTTTAACTACATCCAGAGGTAAAAGTGGAAAAACTGAGCTTAAATAGAAGAAATGTTCTGTCCCGCATTTATAAACACAGATTTGTTTTATTGTTTGAGTCAGAACCACTGGTAGGAGTCAGAACCACTCAGGCTCATGCCCTGGGTTTAGGAGCCTTTATGTTGCTTCATGTTGGTCTGGGCATCTGGATCCAGCTCACAGGGAGGAAACGGGTCTGTTTAGACCTCCCTGACAATGAAACCAAAACATTTCCCAACATGTTAGAAACCTCATCAAGTCCCAGTTATCAGGAACTGACTGAAAAGGTAGTTCATTTTTAAAAAGCAGCCAGAGCCCAAAGAACAACTCTGACAACCCTCCAGAAAGTCCACAGAACTTTAGATCAGAACCCCCAGGGCTCCATGTGACGGCTCTGTTTGAACTGAACAGGGGCGAGTCTTTTGACGGCACCACAGTGGGGATGGCGTCCCAGTCGTCCATGTGTTCCAGAGAGCGATCCGGAGGCGTTAACGTGGTGAGTCTCAGACGGCTCCTGAACACTGTTCCTGGGAATAATCTACTTCCTGGTTGAGATGACCTGCTGTCTGAGCCTCATCTTCTATCAACCTTCTCTTTATCAGGATCACCTGGTCAGTGTTTTGGGTGTGGCCTCCACCATTGCCCACGAACTCGGTCACAACCTGGGGATGAGACACGACTCGCCCGAACGCCGCTGCTCCTGCGAAAATGAGCCACGCCTTGGAGGATGCATCATGGAGCCATCAACCGGGTCAGAATCAGACCTTTTAATAGCTCAGAAGAACCTCCTACAGAATAATCTGCACAGCCTGTTCTCCTCTACAGTTCTTTTAGTTTCCCTGATATTATATTGTAATCCGGGCCTGAATCCTTGTAGAGGTGTGACGTTTTCTTCTGAGTTTGGAAATGATAACTGTCTGACGTCTGTCAAACCTGATTTGGGTTTGGAGAACCTTCAGAAAGCTTTGAGAACAATCGGTTTGGTTCTTTTTAAGAAGATTATGTGCACAGTCTTCTTGTTTTAATAGAAACTCTTTCCCTGTTGACATCAGATCAGCATGTTGAACTCTGGTGCTTCTCATTGTGGTTAACAGGATTAAACTGTCTGATCTCTTGGTGTTGTGGCTCACCTGTGCACCTCTGACTTCAGGTTCATGCCTGGTCAGCAGTTCAGCAGCTGCAGCGCCTCAGATCTGTCCGTCAGCCTGCTGCACGGCGGCGGCATGTGTTTGTTCAATGTGCCGCAGCCCGACCGCCTGCTGGGAGGACCTCGCTGTGGAAACCTGTACGTGGAGAAAGGAGAGGAGTGCGACTGCGGCCTGCTGGAGGTACTCATCTGTCCACCTAAATCATTTATGGTTCTTCCTTAAAATGGTCTGCATGACTTTACTCTTCTTGATGTTGTGTTGAACTCTGATTGGTCAGGAGTGTGATGACCCGTGCTGTAATGCCTCCACCTGTCAGCTGGTTCCTGGAGCTCAGTGCTCCTCATACGGTATCTGCTGTGAGGACTGTAAGGTCAGATGGGCTTAATGTCTACTAGTAAAACCCGTCAGTGTCAGTCAGAACCTCACCTCCTCTTCTTCTTCTCTTTGGGTTTAGCTGCGCGCGGCGGGATCGGTGTGCCGTGAGCCGCTCGGAGAGTGCGATCTGCCTGAGTATTGCACAGGCTCCTCCCCCTACTGCCCCCCCAATGTCTTCCTGCAGAATGGAGAGGCCTGCCAGAACAGCGCCTCCTACTGCTTTGGAGGAGTCTGTGCCAACATGGACACCCAGTGCCAGATGCTGTGGGGAACCAGTAAGATAACTGAGTTTATTTCTGGGAATGACATCATTTACTCTAATCTCTGCTGATGTACATAAAGAGATTTATTGTACACTTTATTTACAGTGGCTTGTAAAAGTATTCAGACCCATTGAATCTTTCTACATATTTTCACATTACAACCCCTAAATATATTTTATTGGAATTTGATGTGAAAGACCAACACAAAGTGGTATACAATTATGAAGTGGAACAAAAATTATACATGATTGCTTTTACAAATAAAAAACTGAAAAGGGCATTTTGCAGAAGTAGTCTTGTCCCCTTGGTCAATACTTTGTGGAGCCACGTTTTGCTGTAATTACAGCTGCAAGTCTTTTAGGGTACGGCTCTACCAGCTTTTCACGTCTAGTGACTGAAATCTTTGCCCATTCTTCTTTGCAAAACAGCTTAAGCTCAGTCAAATTAGATGGAGAGCGTTGATGAACAGCAGTTTTCAGATCTTGCCACAGATTCTCGAGTGGGTTAAGGTCTGGACTTTGACTGGGCCATTGTAACACATGAATATGTTTTGTTTTAAACCATTTCATTGCAGCCCTGGGTTCATGTTTAGGGTCGTTGTTCTGCTGGAAGGTGAACCTTCGCTCCAGTCTCAAGTCTTCTGCAGACTCCAACAGGTTTTCTTCCAAGATTGCCCTGGATTTGGCTCCATCCATCTTCCATCAACTCTGACCACCTTCTCTGTCCCTGCTGAAGAGAAGCACCAGAGCATGATGCTGCCACCACCATATGTGAGAGTGGTGATGGTGTGTTCAGAGTGATGTGCAGTGTTAGTTCTCTGCCACACAGGGTTTTGCATTTTGGCCAAAATGTTCAGTTTTGGTTTCATCTGACCAAAGCAGCTTCTTCCACATGTTTGCTGTTTCCCCAACATGGCTTCTGGCAAACTGCAAACAGGACTTCTTATAGTTTTCTTTTAACAATGTCTTTCTTCTTGCCACTCTTCCATAAAGACCACATTTGTGCAAAGCACGACTAATAGTTGTCCTGTGGACAGATTTCCCCACCTGAGCTGTGGATCTTTGCAGTTCATCCAGAGTCACCATGGGCCTCTTGGCTGCATCTCTGATCAGTGCTCTCCTTGTTGGGCCTGTAAGTTTAGGTGGACAGCTTTGTCTTGGTAGGTTTCCAGCTGTGCCAAACTCTTTCCATTTCCAGATGATGGATTGAACAGAGATCCATGAGATGTTCAAAGCTTGGGGAATCTTTTTATATCCTAATCCTGCTTTAAACTTCTCCACAACTTTATCCCTGACCTGTCAGTTGTGTTCCTTGGACTTTATGATGCTGTTTGCTCCCCAATATTCTCTTACCCAACCTTTGAGGCCGTCACAGAGCAGATGTATTTGTACTGAGATTAAATTACACACAGGTGGACTCTATATAGTCATTACTAATCATCAGGCAACTTCTGAAGGCAACTGGTTGCACTCAGAGTAAAAGAGGCTGAATACACAACGCACTTTTCAGTTTTTTATTTGTAAAACATGTTTTAAATCATGAATAATTTTTGTTCCACTTCAGGATTGTATAGCACTTTGTCTTTTACATTCCAATAAAATATATTTATGTTTGTGGTTGTGACAATATGTGGAAAAGTTCAGGGGGTATGAATACTTTTACAAGCCGGTGTATGTAAAGCCTGAATAGGTTTACACCAAACTCAAACCAGTTTATGTTGAGTTAATGCTGGTTGACATGGTGAAATCAATGGATATTTCCAATAAACTTGAAATTAAAATCTGGATTTAAACCAGTTTGTGAGTGATTTCAGTAATTTTAGCATTGGCAGCATCCATCCACCTGAAACCAGTTTGTACTGGTGTGTGTGTTCAGACGCCAGCAGCGCTCCAGCTGTGTGCTTCTCATCAGTCAACAAACAGGGAAACAAATATGGAAACTGTGGTCAGCTGACCAATGGCTCCTACGTCCCCTGTGCAAACTCGTGAGTAAACAAACAACGTTGTCCTGTGCTCAGCCTACAAATCCCATGATGCCTCAGGGGTCCAGTGAGGTTTATCTCTCCCTGTCATGCCTTTTGTTGTTTTAGAGACGTTCTCTGTGGGAGGATCCAGTGTCAGGGCGGGACAGAGCGCCCCCTGCTGGGCAGCATCGCCCAGATCCTCACTGTCCGCTTCAACAACAGCGACCTGGTCTGCAGAGGAACCTTCTTCCATCTGGATGATGACGTGTCCGACCCGGCAACTGTGGCCAAGGGCACGGCCTGTGGGTCCGGCAAGGTCAGACAGGCAACTAAAACAGTTTGATAGAGACGCTGAACTGACCCACTGAGTATTTTATAGCTAACAGGAAAATACTTTTATGGACATTTGCTGAGAATGTAAGATTTGATTGGCTGAAACTGTGCAGAGGTTTCATCTGATTGGCTCATACAGGTCCTTCTCAAAAAATTAGCATATTGTGATAAAGTTCATTATTTTCCATAATGTCATGATGAAAATGTAACATTCATATATTTTAGATTCATTGCACACTAACTGAAATATTTCAGGTCTTTTATTGTCTTAATACGGATGATTTTGGCATACAGCTCATGAAAACCCAAAATTCCTATCTCACAAAATTAGCATATCATTAAAAGGGTCTCTAAACGAGCTATGAACCTAATCATCTGAATCAACGAGTTAACTCTAAACACCTGCAAAAGATTCCTGAGGCCTTTAAAACTCCCAGCCTGGTTCATCACTCAAAACCCCAATCATGGGTAAGACTGCCGACCTGACTGCTGTCCAGAAGGCCACTATTGACACCCTCAAGCAAGAGGGTAAGACACAGAAAGACATTTCTGAACGAATAGGCTGTTCCCAGAGTGCTGTATCAAGGCACCTCAGTGGGAAGTCTGTGGGAAGGAAAAAGTGTGGCAGAAAACGCTGCACAACGAGAAGAGGTGACCGGACCCTGAGGAAGATTGTGGAGAAGGGCCGATTCCAGACCTTGGCGGACCTGCGGAAGCAGTGGACTGAGTCTGGAGTAGAAACATCCAGAGCCACCGTGCACAGGCGTGTGCAGGAAATGGGCTACAGGTGCCGCATTCCCCAGGTCAAGCCAATTCTGAACCAGAAACAGCGGCAGAAGCGCCTGACCTGGGCTACAGAGAAGCAGCACTGGACTGTTGCTCAGTGGTCCAAAGTACTTTTTTCGGATGAAAGCAAATTCTGCATGTCATTCGGAAATCAAGGTGCCAGAGTCTGGAGGAAGACTGGGGAGAAGGAAATGCCAAAATGCCAGAAGTCTCAAGACCCAACACTCTGGATGAGCTAAAGGCCGCTATCGAAGCATCCTGGGCCTCCATAAGACCTCAGCAGTGCCACAGGCTGATTGCCTCCATGCCACGCCGCATTGAAGCAGTCATTTCTGCAAAAGGATTCCCGACCAAGTATTGAGTGCATAACTGTACATGATTATTTGAAGGTTGACGTTTTTTGTATTAAAAACACTTTTCTTTTATTGGTCGGATGAAATATGCTAATTTTGTGAGATAGTAATTTTGGGTTTTCATGAGCTGTATGCCAAAATCATCTGTATTAAGACAATAAAAGACCTGAAATATTTCAGTTAGTGTGCAATGAATCTAAAATATATGAATGTTAAATTTTCATCATGACATTATTGAAAATAATGAACTTTATCACAATATGCTAATATTTTGAGAAAGACCTGTAGTGTAGAGGTTAGATCTGATTGACTCATAGTGCAGAGGTTACATCTGATTGACTCATAGTGTAGAGGTTACATCTGATTGACTCATAGTGCAGAGGTTACATCTGATTGGCTCATAGTGTAGAGGTTACATCTGATTGGGTCAGAGTGCAGAGGTTACATCTGATTGGCTCATAGTGTAGAGGTTAGATCTGATTGGCTCATAGTGTAGAGGTTAGATCTGATTGACTCATAGTGCAGAGGTTAGATCTGATTGACTCATAGTGCAGAGGTTACATCTGATTGGGTCAGAGTGCAGAGGTTACATCTGATTGGCTCATAGTGTAGAGGTTACATCTGATTGGCTCATAGTGTAGAGGTTACATCTGATTGACTCATAGTGTAGAGGTTAGATCTGATTGGCTCATAGTGTAGAGGTTAGATCTGATTGGCTCATAGTGCAGAGGTTACATCTGATTGGCTCATAGTGTAGAGGTTACATCTGATTGGCTCATAGTGCAGAGGTTACATCTGATTGACTCATAGTGCAGAGGTTACATCTGATTGGCTCATAGTGTAGAGGTTAGATCTGATTGGCTCATAGTGTAGAGGTTAGATCTGATTAACTCATAGTGTAGAGGTTAGATCTGATTGACTCATAGTGTAGAGGTTACATCTGATTGACTCATAGTGTAGAGGTTAGATCTGATTGGCTCATAGTGTAGAGGTTAGATCTGATTGGCTCATAGTGTAGAGGTTAGATCTGATTGGCTCATAGTGTAGAGGTTAGATCTGATTGACTCATAGTGTAGAGGTTACATCTGATTGACTCATAGTGCAGAGGTTAGATCTGATTGGCTCATAGTGTAGAGGTTAGATCTGATTGACTCATAGTGCAGAGGTTACATCTGATTGACTCATAGTGTAGAGGTTACATCTGATTGGGTCAGAGTGCAGAGGTTACATCTGATTGGCTCATAGTGTAGAGGTTACATCTGATTGACTCATAGTGTAGAGGTTAGATCTGATTGGCTCATAGTGTAGAGGTTAGATCTGATTGGCTCATAGTGCAGAGGTTACATCTGATTGGCTCATAGTGTAGAGGTTACATCTGATTGGCTCATAGTGCAGAGGTTACATCTGATTGACTCATAGTGCAGAGGTTACATCTGATTGGCTCATAGTGTAGAGGTTAGATCTGATTGGCTCATAGTGTAGAGGTTAGATCTGATTGGCTCATAGTGTAGAGGTTAGATCTGATTGACTCATAGTGCAGAGGTTAGATCTGATTGGCTCATAGTGTAGAGGTTAGATCTGATTGGCTCATAGTGTAGAGGTTAGATCTGATTGGCTCATAGTGTAGAGGTTACATCTGATTGGCTCATAGTGCAGAGGTTGGATCTTATTGGCAGCCTGAGAAGTCGTCTCCAATCTGGGCAGTTAAATCACATCAGCTGTTCGAACTGATCTGGTCTCATTTTGAGCTATAAGGTGTTTTTGTCCTTAAAAATGTTTGTAATACGACCAAGGAAGTTAATCTTAATATGGTTTTCCAATAATAAAGTAATTCCTACAAATAATAATATTTTCAGTATAAGAAGTTAAACTGCAGTTAATGGTCTAGACTCTTTGAAGCTTAGGGTGTATTCACACTTGCCTCTTTTAGTCTGCTTTAAACGGACCAGAGTTCGTTTCCCTCCTTGGTCCGGACCTTTTGTGCAGGTGTGAATACACTCAAGCGAACCCTGGTCCGGACCAAACCACCGGGCCGAGACCCACTTTTTGAGGTGGTCTCGGTCCACTTCCACACAGACTCTGGTGCGGTTCGCTTATAGTCTGAATACAAACCGGCCCCGATCCGAACCAACTACAAAAAGCGTACGTCTCTTTGGGCCTAAAAAGCCACCGTAGCCGGTAGCAAAGGTGTGTTGTAAGGTAATCCTACCTGATAAGCTGTGTGTTGCTTAGCAACGCTACCGGCTTGTTGCACGTAGAGAACGTCGGCGTTCAGCACGCGTTCTCCAACGCTGTTCCAACATTATAAATGAAACGTCTCAAAGTCTGTGTTGAATGAGCTGCTCTTCAGCCTCACAATAATATTACAGCTTTAATAACGGCGTAAATATGCAGAACAGAGGAGCTGAACGCAGAACGTCTACAGATGTTTTCCTACATTTCCGGGTCTGTGTTCTGTCCCGCCCCCGTCATTTCTGTCCAATGGGAACAATGATCGTCACCCGCGTGGCTTTGTTTACCAGTAATAGTTCACTTGAAAAAAGTACAATGTGAAAACAAACCGCACCAAATGAAAAAAATAAAGTTCGCTTTTGGTCCGGTCCAAACAAGCGGACCAAAGGACCTTCCTGGTGAATACACACTTTGTTTCACGTGTTTTTATTCGTCTGTTTGCTTTTGTAGGCTTGTTTAAATCAGAAATGCCAGGATGTGTCTGTGTTCGGTGTGGACGAATGTCGCAGGAAGTGCAGCGGTCACGGGGTGAGTCACACAAGGGTTTCAACAGCTTGTAGGAATAAAATCAGAAACTGGAGAAAATAAGAAAACCGGATCAATTCATCTTACGCTGGACTCAGTGGCCTGCAGATGCTGGTGTGTCTCATGATTTTCTGTTGTGATTTGATGTCTCAGGTGTGTAACAGTAATAAGAACTGTCACTGCGATGTGGGCTGGGCTCCACCTGACTGCAGGTACTCTGGTCACGGAGGCAGTGTGGACAGCGGACCGGCCAGAGCTGCTGCAGGTGCTCCACCCTGAGAACCACAGAAACATCAGACGGACGTCGTCTCTTCTCTGCATCGACTTTTAACCCTCCTGTTTCTGTGTAGAATCTGATCCCGTCCGGGTTGCCCTGCTCGTCATATTCTTCTTCGTTCTGCCCATGGTCCTACTCTTCCTCGCTCTCCGCTTCCCTCGTTTCCGTCGGACCCTCTGCTGCCTTGGACCGAACAGCCCGTTCCACAAAGCCCGGCAGCACAACCGGTAACCCTGACACACAGTGACTGGTTCACTTGTGGCAGCTTTAAATCAGGTTTTACACAGACTCCTAACTCTTTTCTTACCCACAATGCAGTGTGACTGACTGTGAGATGTGGGATTTGGAGTTTGAACCCGCCCACGTCTCCAGGTACTGTTGGACCTGCTGGGTTCTGGTCTGTAGTTGGTCCTGTAGACTCAGAGTGGTGAAGTCTTGCTCTTTAAATGCTACACTTTAAACAGTTTGACGCCTTTTAGGTGGTCATGTGTTGTAGTTATGAACAGTCAGTATCTTACCAGCAGTAGACAGCGTTCAGACCTTTCCATCCGCACACAGTGGGTAATAATTTCTGTCTTTTCTTTATTTGTTTGAAGATCATCCAACATGCAGTAGAACGTGGTGCACATGTTTGAATTTACTGCATAATTTCTCAAATATTTACATACAGTCACCTAAATCTGTTCATACGTGGGGCAGAAGGTTCTAGAAAGTCTTCTAACTTGACTTGAATAGACCTGGGTCTGGAGGAAGACCCAAGCTGTCCCCCTCCAATGAATGTCCACTCGGATATTCAGGAACAACCTAAGAACCATCAAAGCTCAAGTCTGCCATGAACTGGAAGCTGATGGAACACCAGATTAACATCACTTTTTACTGAAAGGGGGCTGAGCAAGATAAAAGCTCCTGCTCCAAAATCAACACCTTCAAGCTGAACGAGAGCCTGCAAGAACCAGCCACATGTCTTCTGGAAAAATGTTCTAACCCGTTACCGCCTGTATTTATTTATAATATAATAATCATATATCAGAATTAGTTGTGTTAATGATATCAATGCTTATGAATTGAAGATTAGTCATTTGGATATTACGTCCAATAAGGTTCTGGAATGGCCTTCAAACTGTCCATATTTAACATTTTACTATGTTGAAAAGCCGGATCCAGTTTAAATGAACTCTGAACTCAGCCAATAAGTTTGGTCATTTATCGGACCAGAGTGATACCTGAAGCTTGTTGATGGACACCAAAGACATGTGTGCGCCCAGTGCACCTACAACCGCAAACCCAGTGAAGTCGGGACGTTGTGTTAAACAACAAAATACGATAATTTGTAAATCCTGTTCAACCTTTAATGCAACTGAATCCACTACATAGACACGATATTTAATGTGAATTTGATAAACTTTACACGTTCCAACAAAGCTGGGACTGGGGCAACAACAGACTGGGAAGGTTGAGGAATGCTCCAAAAACACCTGTTTGGATCATTCCACGAGCAACTGGTTACCTGGAAACAGGTGAGTGTCATGATTGGGAATGAAAGGAGCATCTCTGAAAGCTTCAGTCGTTCACAAGTAAGGATGGGGGGATCTTCACCACTTTGTGATCAACTGCGTGAGCGAATAGTCCAACAACTTAAGAACAACTTTTCACAACATGCAATTGAAGCCAAAGCCATAAATCGGCAACATCCAGAACTGCCGCCAGCTTCTCTGGAGCCGAGCTCAAAAGTTTGCTGTGGTCTGAGTCCACATTTCAGATTGTTTCTGGAAATCATGGATGGGCCAAAGAGGAGAAGGACTATCTGGATTATTATCAGCGCAAAGTTCAACAGCCAGCATCTGTGATGGTATGGAGGTGTGTTAGTGCCCATGGCATCATGGGAAACTGGCACAGCTGTGAAGTCACCATTGATGCTGAAAGGTACATTCAGGTTCTGTAGCAACATCTGCTGCCATCTAAGCAATGTCTTCTTCAGGGGCGTCTCTGCTTATTTCAGCAAGACGATGCCAGGACACATTCTGCTAGTCTTCCACCAGCGTGGCTTCGTATTAAAAGAGTTCTGGTACCAGACTGGCCTGCCTGCAGTCCAGACCTGTCTCCCATTGAACATGTGTGGAGCATTATGAAGATCAGAATACGACCATCAAGACCCTGGACTGTTGAGCAACTGATGTTCATCAAGCACGAATGGGAAATAATTACTCCTGCAAAGCTCAACAGTTAGTCCTCAGTTCCCAAACGCCAATTGAGTGTTAGAAGGACAAGGTGATGAAACACAGTGGCGAACATGACCCGGTCCAGCTTTGTTGGACGTGATGCAAACATCAAATTCATCATGAGGGAATAATTGCAACAAAACAATAAAGTTGATCAGTTTGAACCTTAAATATCTTGTCTGTGTGGTGGATTCAGTTGCTTAGAGGTTGAACAGGATTAGCAGATCATTGTTTTCTGGTTTTATTTAGATTTTATACAACGTCCTGACTGCTCTGAGGATTTTTTAAAGTGGGTCATTGTGTGCTGTCTTGTGCAGGTAACATACTGACTGCTCAGAAGTACTCCTTCATCTTCACCTCCCTGACTGCTGCTCAGATATTATCACACCTGCTGTAAAACCACTTAAAGCTGCACTGATTTTGATTTCAGACCAATAAGCATGAGCAGAGCAGAGGGGCTTCTGGGTAACGAAGTCCTCAGTGTTGAGACCTGTTGTGCAGCTTTATGTTTATTTAGAATAAATGTAATTTTGCCATTTGTAGGCAGACAGTTAGTGTGTTGCAGAGGTGTGGACTTTGACTTGATGACTCGAGTCACAGGTTTGATAACTTGGACTTGTGTGTGTTTACTTAAAATGACTTGATGCTCTCATTAAAGTCTAACATTTATTACTCAAAATAATAAAATTAGAATATTTATCTGGATCGTTTGTCCCCCCCACCCAACATGCCTGATGCTTGCTGCCATTGCCGAACCAGGTTCTTCTTCTGTGGTGTTGACAGGTTTGAAGAAGAATAGTTCTACAAATAAAAAATGTTTTGATAAAAAGTTTGGTAAAAATAAAACACTGAGAAGAAATGTTCTCTAACTAGTTAGAGGTGTTTGGAATTATGAAACTACCGTGTAAATTATGCTTTTTTCATTGGCATCTAAAATCTGTTTTATGATTCCTTCACCCATCCGTTGATTTTCTTCTGCTACGTCATATTTAGGGTCTCGTAAACCAGTTGGGTCAGGGAGTCTATCCCAGCTGCCAACATGGTGGGGTTAAACATGAACAAGTTGCAGAAAGTTGCCGGTCCGCTGCAGGGCTGAAGGCCTTCAGTAGAAAGGTTAAACGTTTTTTAGAAAGTATTTGTTTAGATGCTTTGTGACATTTAAACAAATACTTTTATACTATTTCTTTGTGTTTCAGGGAGAGTTCATCAAGACTTGTTAATGACTTGATTTTTACACCATAAGACCTGGGACTTGACTACAAAGACTTGTGACTTGATGACTTGGTCCCACCTCTGATGCGTTATGATGTTGCACGTCTGTTACGCTCTCAGCTGTATATCTGAGAATCAAACTCCAACCCAAAGAGGATTCAGATGTATCTTCTGGTGCATCAGATCTGATGCTGCTTCCTGTCTTGGACCCGCTGTAGAACACCTGAAGGTTCAACCACCGTAGTGAAAACCACAAACTTCTTCTTCTACGTCTTGTCCAGGACTCCGGTGATGGAGCGGGTCGACAGCAGGAACGGAGAGCAGGTCCGACCTCTGAGATACCACTTGAACCCGCAGTCCGACATCCCGCTGACTTCGTCCCAGAAAGAGGTAACCATGACAACAATAAAATCATGTTTTAGATTGACATGAATCAGGAGGATCAGTTAATGACCTTCAGATGTTTAAACTGGGACTCAGGATGGTGAAATCACAACATCTTTAGGTTCTGATCCCGGTGGCCCCTCTCTGCCTGAGACACCTTGGACGAGTTGCCCGTCCATCACAGAGACACGTGAGACACGTCTCACACAAGCCTCTAGTTGACCAGTCGGGCACATCTTTGGACTGTTGCAGGAAACCGGACACACCACACACGTTCATGTGTCTGGTGTGATTTTTCACGCCATTCATTAACCTCTACAGAACAGTAGTGGTACCAGTTTAGGCCAGCAGGTGGAGTAGTTCCATTAAGTGACATTTATCCTACAGCCATGAGACAGTACCTTTACCCTACTAATAGAAATCATTTTCAGTCACTCTAATTTGAACAAAATGTGGCTTTGTTGCATTTTTATGAGGTGTGTTTTCCAAAGCCTGAACCTTCAGCAGTCAAATTAAATAAGCAACCAATCATTTATTGTCATGTCATTAATATAAGACATATACGGGGAACCAGACTGTTTTCTCTGACTGGTTTGAATGGAGTCTTCTTTAAATGGAGGAGGTCAAACAGCAGAGGGCAGCAGCAGAACCTCTCCCATCTGTTGGCATCCAGGTGTGGGGGCGGTGGTGTCGGCTGAGAAGGCAGAGAAGGTCTGTGTTCAGTCTCCATGGTAACCAGCTGTTGTACTAGCCGATGGGAGGTAGTCTTCACTTCTTCCTGGATTCAGACATGTTGCTATGGAGACAGTCATATACATGTGGATTTGTATCCCATCCATGTACTTGTGTCCATCCTGGGATCCAGGGGGAAGTCCAGTGCTGCACACTGCGTTCTGTGCTTCCTCACTCAGTCAGCTCGGTCAGTTGGGCGGTTCCTCAACAGTCCGCTTTGGAACCCTCCTCTACAAGAACCCGTCCACCAGCCTCCATTCATCTTCAGAGCTCATCCTCATTCCCATCTGAAACCAAAAATAACCAACTTCTCACATGGAGCCAAACATAAATCTGGTTTTATCACACCTTCACCTCACCCTGTGAATCAGTTAATGAAGTTAAAGAGCCCCAGCCGTCTGATCATGTTTGATGCTTGCTTTTCTTTTGGAAATAAAAATATTAAAGGTAAATATCAGGATGACATCTATGTCTATGTGGTAATATTGGAGTTTTGGTCACATTTAGAACGGTTTATATCTGCTGCATCATGTTTTATTTGGAATAAACATAATTTTCTGAAAACTGCTCATGTTTAGAGTCAGACAATAAAACTGCTGGAGGCCCACAGATAAAGAAAGTGAAATAAACACCTCTGATTGGTCAGATTTCCATCTCCTGCATGTTGGAGGAAGTAAAACACGACAACGTCAGCAGCGTCTGCTTTCATTCCTGTTTTGTTTCTACATTAACACTCTGCTGCCGTCTGCCTCTGCTTCCTGTTTTCTCTCCAATCAGGTTCATGACAGGCCAGCTCCTCCCACTAAGCCCCTCCCCCCTGACCCCACCCTAACACCCCTGCAGCAGGTAACTGAACACCTGGCCTGTTCAGTGTGTGTTTGTGCTTCCTGCTGGGTCTGTGGTGTTTTTGTCTCTATATTCATTTCAACGTCTGAGGTTGTTTCTGAAATCACGAGAAATGTCAAAAAAACTAATATTTATTTTTCTATGTGAACAAGACCTTCATCAACTGAATTTATTTTCCTAATGAATAAAGACTGAAGCCTCATTTTTTATTATTTTACTTGTTTATATTAGTTTAATTAACATTCTGAAGGTTTCCATTTCACCTGCATCCATCTGTTTTCCACCATCTTAGAAACCTATAATATGAAAATATGTCTGAAATCATATTTTACGGCTCTCTCCTATCCCGATTAGACCAGAACATGTAGAACCTGGCAGGTTCTTTTGGGTCAGGTTAGTTTGGATAGTTTTTTGTATTAACTCAGGTCATCATTGTATGATTTCAACATTTATTGATGCTCTGAAACAAGAAAGAGCATGAAATCTGTAAGGGGGTAAATACTTTTTCACAGCACTGTTTAAAAATAGTTTTATCTGAAATGTTAAGGTTGAAGGCAACTGGACTTCTCTTGGTTCTGGAAGGTGATCCGGCTTCTTCAGTTCTGAACATGGCCTCTAACGGGCCTCTAAGCCGTAGTCAATCAGACGATTAGGGTCGCTAAGGTCACTAATGGGGCAGTTAGAACACGTGATTCACTGGGCCTGCCCTCCATACAGCTCACTGTTTGGGTCGTTGTTGCTTCTCGATCCAAACACGTCACTAACGATGCCATGTGAGACGGTCTGGACTGAAGTCCCAGGGTGTGAAGTGAGTCAGGGCTGCAGAGCAGGTGTTAGAAAGACGAAACCTGAGGCCACCTCCTCCGTTTAGTGGTGGTCTTCTTCTGAAGCAGGAGGAGTTCTGGTGCCTTTTACTGAAGCTCTTAGGATCTTCACGTCCTGGATGACTGAGAATCTACATCAACAGAATAGGTCTGGTACATAAATCTGATGCAGAGATTTGAGATGGTACTCAGTATTAGATTAATTCAGGAATCCAGACATTTAAATACATTTTAACTAAATTTATTTGAAAATAAACTCTATAACTGAGCACCTGTAATAAGAGGATTTCCAACATTGTTGAACTACTCCTTTATCTTCACATCAGAGTCGTCTCCTCCTTCTGAACTCTGACCCGCTCTTCTTCTTGCTTTTATTTCTGCTGCTTCAGTTGGGTCAACCGCGACCAGCTGCCCCCACCAAGCCTCTGCCCCCTGACCCCCCCACCCCCAGCAACCAGGTAGGCTGGCTGCTACCTGCAGTCTTCCTGTCTGTCCCGTGTTTGTCTGCAGTCCAGCTCCACTTCTTGGTGTTTCATGTTGTTGTCGTTTCTTTGGACTTTGGCTGCTTTTTCATTCAGTTTCACTACAGTCACAAACGTGTTTTATTCTAATAATTTAAGGTGAAAATTAGCTGTTGTATAAAATGTGGATTGCTATCTATTTATTAGCCATTTTTTCTATCAATCGCTTTACTGATTCATTTGTTTGTTACATTTTCTATTTTAATTTCTACTCAATTATGTTAGCTTTTTATTTTATTTTATTGTGTTGTTTTTATTTATACATGACTGGAAGTAAAATGCACAGAGAAAAAGAATAAAAATCTTTTTTTAATCAAACAATATCATTAATAACAGAGCATAAAAACAAACATTCTGAATAAATTCAAAAGTAATAACTTACATTATATTTATTTCTTCACTTTTTTCTTCACTCATGACTTTCCTGCATCAGAAATGTGAGCCTGAATCAATAACGTCTTTATTTGATCAACTTTATGTAAAAATCTCCAGTTAATTATAATTAATAATTATTAATTATTATTCTTGTTTTAAGGGAGTTTTAATTGACCAGACTGTTTGTTGCCACGGATGAATGTGAAACCTTTGAGACTAACTGCTTCTGCCCGGCTCAGCTAACCTGAGCCCAGTTCTGTCTCACTTCTCCGGACTGAATCCGGTTCTGTCTGTATGCAGCCTGTCACATCCGACAAACTGACGTCCTCTCTGTTCTTCCTCTACATCTTCATCTTCACTTTTCTTCTCTTTCTCCTCACTAACCATTCAGCCCCAGGTGAGTCGACCAGCTCCACCCAACAAGCCCCTCCCCCCTGACCCTGTCACACCTGGACAGGTACGCTGCTTGCTGCTCCGCTGGTAGAATGTAGGAATCCTGTTTGGAGGTGATCAACCTTGTGATCATGATGGATTATAGTGGTTAAGATCTTCTGATTGAACTGGTTGATTGATAAGCTGCTGGGTCAGGAACACACTCCAGTTTATGGTTCAACAAATACATAAATGCAAACAGGTTCCTGAGACTAAAAATAGTTGTCTTGGTAAATTTAAGAGCTGCATTAATCAATTAACTTATAAACTGTTAATGACCAACTTTATAGCAGAGCAGTTCTTCTGTTTTGTAGGAAATATTTTGGATGTTCATGTCTGAGACCCTTTCTCTGTCTGAATGTAATCTCTCAAACCTTTTTCTGTCTTCAGGTTTCTGTTCCACTCAAGCCTATAGTACCCAAAAAGCCCCGCCCTCCAGCTCCGCCCACTCAACTGTTCCTGCCGCCTCAGACGGGCTACGTCTCCAACAGCAAGCCAGCAGCACTGGGAGCTGTCGCACCTGCAGCCAGTCCCAGCAGGTACACTTGATTCACTGGGAAACCATCCGGCAGTCGGATGGGGGTCCCTGACACAGAGCCTGTAGGTCAGCCTAAATATCTTCAAAGTTTCAGGTTGCTCAGAAGTTCCCACATTCTCATTTCTACCCTGAGCATGACCCTAATGGGTCCAACTGGGACAGTACCTACAACGACCAGCCAGTTCCTGCAGTGGAAACAACCCTGATGGGGGAACGTTTTTACTAATGCGCTTCAGTCAGTTTCATCTCAATCTTCACCAGATTTGGTGCAATGAGACAGCAGCAGTGTTTTAGTAACAGCTTTCATGATGAGCAGCGTTTCCTCCCAACAGGAAGCTGCACCATCTGCCTCGTGTTGCGTGGCAGAGCGAGGGTGAAAGAGGCAGAGCGCCGTTTCCTGCTGTTTGCGTCAAACTGTGAATCACTAACTGGTTACAGAGTGAAGTCAGAGCTAAATGTTGATCTGAAAACTTAAACCATAGTCATTTGGTGGTCTGGAGTTTCCTGATTATTAAAGGACCATTAACAGCAGAGAATCTTCTGTGACCTAGACAAAGTGTTAGAAAATATGATTAGTATGCATGAACAAAGACGAAACGTTCAGACTGAAGACTTTATGTCACCTTTGTCTTTTCACAGGACGGTTCTGCTTTCCTTCAGCTCCAGATCTGCTCCCAGCAACCAGTTTGCTTTCATTCAGTCTATAGAGTTTAGTTTAGCTAATAGAATCTGATGAACATCTTTTAATGCTGCTTGGTGCTTATAACCTCTCAGTTTCAAGAATAAAAACTGTAAGCTGCTATAACAGTGGAACCTGTGAATGTGAAGGAAGTTGTCATGTGATCCAGCCGGCCCACCGGGCCCCTCTCGCAACCCTGGCTCTACTTTACGCTCCACCTGCTGCTGCATGTTTTTCCTGTGAAGCTTCCCTGCTCTTCCTGTCCCTGACCCGCCGACGTAGGCTGCTTGGCGGGTCAACGCAGCTCACACACCACTGAAGGAGTGTGTGTGGTATCGGAGAACGTGCAGAACCGTCTGCAGCATATCTCCCATCAGAATGAATATTCTGGGATTTTTCTTCAGGTTTTGAATAGTAGATTTCCATGAACTGGATGGAAAACACACCATCGTGTTTTTCCTTGAGTCAAAAGAGAAGTTTCTTCCTCTCCAAAATAAGAAAATATGTAAAACTGTAACAAAACCTCATCATCATCTGTATCATGTCAAACAGGTGGTTCTCCCAGAGAAACTGGGTCCGTTGTCCTTATTTAATTGAATTGAATTCAGTTTATTTATATAGCACCAATTCACAACACATGTCGTCTCAAGGTTCTTCATAAAAGTCAGGTTCATACATTCCAATTAATCGTAACCATTGAACAGTTCAGTCAGATTCAGTTATTTATTCAAATTGGATAAAAAGTTTTTCTATCTAAGGAAACCCAGCAGATTGCATCCAGTCAGTGACTTGCAGCATTCACTCCTCCTGGATGAGCATGTAGAGACAGTGGACAGTCACTGGCGTTGACTTTGCAGCAATCCCTCATACTGAGCATGCATGTAGAGACAGTGGAGAGGAAAAACTCCCTTTTAACAGGAAGAAACCTCCAGCAGAACCAGAACCAGGCTCAGTGTGAGCGGCCATCTGCCACGACCGACTGGAGGTTTGAGAGAACAGAGCAGAGACACAAAGAGAACAAAGAAGCACTGATCCAGGAGTACTTTCTATGGGAAGGAAAAGTAAATGTTAATGGATGTAGCTCCTTTAGTCGTTTCATCTAGAAAGAAAGAACAGATAAACTCTGAGCCAGTTTTCAAGGTTAGAGTCTGAAAGAGAGAACATAGAGTTAGTTACAGTAGAAGCTCAGTCAGTAGCCATGTCTAGGAGAGAGAAAGGGTTAAACACTGAAAGACAGGGCTATGTGGATCATCTGTAGAGGGTGAGCAATAAGTTGTTTCCAGCAGAAGCTCGGACGATGCCCCTCTCCAGAAAGGTGTCACAGGTAGACACAGAGTCAGGCCAGGTGTAGCTTCTAGGAAGAGAAAAGAGAGAACAAAGTTAAAAGCTGAAATAACAGCAAATAATGCAAAATTGGAGAGTAGTATGAAAATGTGGCAGAGAGGGTGAAAGTGGTCATTATGTCCTCCAGCAGCCTAAGCCTATAGCAGCATAACTACAGAGATAGCTCAGGATAACCTAAGTCACTCTAACTATAAGCTTTATCAAAAAGGAAAGTTTTAAGCCTAGCCTTATAGTAAAGAATTACAATAGTCCAGCCTTGAAGTAACAAATGCATGGACTAGTTTTTCAGCGTCACTCCTGGACAGGATATTTCTAATTTTGGAAATGTTCCAGAGATGAAAGAAGGAAATCCTAGAAACCTGTTTAATATGGGATTTAAATGACATGTCCTAGTCAAAGTTAACACCAAGGTTTTTTACTTTATTATTGGAGGTCAATTTAATGCCATCCAGGTTAAGTGATTGACTAAGCAGTTTCTTTTTTAAAGACTCCGGTCCAAAGACGACAACTTCTGTCGTCTGAATTTAGAAGCAAAAAATTTAACGTCATCCAAGTTTTTATATCTTCAAGACATGCTTGTAGTCTATCTAACTGGTTGGGTTCATCAGGATTCATGGATAAGTAAAGCTGAGTATCATCAGCGTAACAGTGAACATTTATCCCATGCTGCCTGATAATTTGACCTATTGGAAGCATATATATAGTAAAGAGAATTGGCCCAAGTACTGAACCCTGTGGTACTCCACCATTAACCCTGGAGTTTAAAGATGATTTATCATTTACATGAACAAACTGGAATCTGTCAGACAGATAAGATTTAAACCAGCCTAGCGCTGTTCCCCTGATCCCTACAGCATATTCCAGCCTTTTTAAGAGAATTTTATGGTCGACTGGATCAAATGCAGCACTGAGATCTAACTGAACCAGAACAGACACAAGTCCATTATCTGAGGCCATAAGAATATCATTAGTGACTTTCAGCAGAGCTGTTTCAGTGCTATGATGAGCTCTGAAACCTGACTGAAACTCTTCAAACAGGTCATTGCTGTATAAATGTTCACACATTTGATTAGCAACTATTTTCTCAAGAATTTTAGATAAGAATGGAAGATTGGATATAGGTCTGTAATTTATTAAATCATCTCGATCAAGTGAAGGTTTCTTAAGTAAAGGTTTAATTACAGCTAACTTAAAAGCCTGTGGTTCTGATCCATTTACTAAAGATAGGTTAATCATATCTAAAATGGGGCTGGTAATCAGAGGGAACACTTCCTTAAATAATTTGGTTGGGATTGGGTCTAACATACAAGTTGAAGGTTTAGATGAAGCTAATATTTCTGATAACTCAGGAAGCTCCACAGGATCAAAACAGTCCAAACACAAATCAGGTTCTACAGTTACTTCCAATGTTGTCTCACTTGCTGAGGATGAAGTAATCATCTTCAGGAGTATGTCAAAGATTTTCTTTTTAATAGAATCAATTTTATTTAAAAAGAATCCCATAAAGTCATGACTGCTGAGAGCTAAGGGAATGGATGGCTCAACAGAGCTATGACTCTGTGTAAGTTTAGCAACTGTACTAAAGAGAAACCTAGGATTATTCTTGTTCTCTTCTATTAATGATGAGAAATAAGCTGTTCTAGCTTGGTGAAGTGTCTTTTTATACAACAGTAGGTTATTTTTCCAGATTAAGTAAGAATCCTCTTGGTGTGTAGAACGCCATTTTCTCTCCAATGTTCTAACATTGTGCTTTAAAGTACGCAGCTCTGAATTAAACCAAGGAGATAGCCTCCTATGAATGATTACCTTCTTTTTTAAGGGGGCTGCATCGTCTAATGCATCACGCAATGATGAAGAAACACTATGAACAAGAGAATCAATTTGTGAAGGGTCAGAAACAAAATTATTGCCCTCCACTGTGCTTTTCAGTGATAATGAGGAAATTAAAAGTGGAACAGATTCTTTAAAGGTTGTTACAGCATTGTCTGATAATGATCTACTATAATGAAATTTTCTTTCAGGTGTGGAGTACTCGGTTAAATTAAACTCAAAGGTTATTAAGAAATGGTCAGACAGGACAGGGTTATGAGAAAATATTGTTATGTCTTTACACTCAATGCCATATGTCAGCACAAGGTCCAGAGAATGAAGACAAAGGTGGGTAGGTTTGTTAATGTTTTGAGCAAAGCCAATTGAGTCGAAGATAGCATTAAACGCTATATTTAGGCTATCACTTTCAGCGTCAACATGAATGTTAAAATCCCCCACTATAATAACTTTATCTGTATTTAACACTAAATCAGATAAAAGGTCTGAAAACTGATCTAAAAATTGAGAGTAAGGACCTGGTGGACGGTACAAAACAACAAACAGAAGAGGTTTTAGTGCTTTGCAATTTGGATGAGGAAAACTAAGGATTAAATATTCAAAAGAGTTGTAGCTATTGATTGGTCTGAGACTAATCATTAAATCGGACTGAAAGATGGTTGTTACTCCTCCTCCTCCCCCAGTATTTCGAGGAATGTGAAAATTTAAATAATTAGTAGGAGTTGACTCATTTATAGTAACATAATCCTCTTGCTGCAGCCAGGTTTCTGTGAGGCAAAATAAATCAATCTGATTGTCATAAATCAGGTCACTAACTAGCAAAGTCTTTTTGAAGAGAGAGATCTTATGTTCAGTAAGACACATTTAATTGTTTTATTTTTCTTTTTAGTCTGAGTTGTGTTTATTTTTATGAGATTTTCCTGATTTCCTCCTTTTAGATTATTTTTTAATCTATTTAATTTTGGCCGTGGGCGAGACACTGTCTTAATAGGGTAATGGGTGGGTAGCAGTACAGAAGCTGCAGAGAGGAGTGTTAAACTACAATCCTGCTTCCTGGTCTGAACCCTGGGTTGTCAGAGTTCTGGAGAACTAATAAATTCGGCCAGATTCCTAGAAAGAAAAGCAGCTCCATCCAAAGTGGGATGGATGCCGTCTCTCTAGATCAGACCAGGTTTTCCCCAAAATGTTCACCAGTTATCAATGTAACCCACATTGTTTTCTGGACACCACCTAGACAGCCAGCAGTTGAATGACAGCATGCGGCTAAACATGTCGTCACTGGTCAGATCAGGAAGGGGACCAGAGAAAATGACGGAGTTCGACATTGTTTTGGTAAACTTACACACCGAAGCAACACTAACTTTGGTGACCTCCGATTGACGTAACTAGGTGTCTTACTGCCAGCGTGAATAACAATCTTACTGTATTTAAGCTGATCCTTAGCCAGCAGTTTCAAGTATGATTTGATGTCGCCCGTTCTGGCCCCTGGCAGACATTTGACTATGGTCGCTGGTGTCTCTAGTGCCACGTTTCTGACTATGGAGCTGCCAATGACCAGAGTTGGCTTCTCAGCGGGTGTGTCACTGAGCGGGTAAAATCTGATAGAAATGCAGACGGGTTGGTGGTGACCTGTGGGCTGGGATCTAGGACTATACTTTCTACGTACCGTCACCCAGCCGGCCTGAGGCCCCGGCTGCACGGGCTCTGCTGGAGGACTGCTACGGGGAGCTACCCTCGATGGCTCCGCGCTGGCTAAGGGGCCTCGGCTATCTGCTGGTTTTTCAACAGCGCGGAGCCGGGCCTCCAATTCTGACACCCTCGCCTCCAAAGCTACAAAAATGCTACATTTATTACACGTCCCATTATCACTAAAGGAGGCAGAGGAGTAACTGAACATCTGACACAGAGAGAAGGAGAGAGGAGAAGACTCAGAGAGAGAAACAGTAGAACAGGTAGCCATGGTGGAGCTAAAGCTAAGCTAGCGACCCTTTACCACTACTAGAAAAACTGTGTAAAACACGGAGAGTCCCCAAACGTTAAATACAGCAACAGAAAGTAAGTTGTTTATGTATTATAACAAGATATCACAGTAGAGAGAAATCAGATCACACACCAAACAATTCACCAACAGTGAGAACAGGAAGTGACGAACACGCCTTACCACACCTGTCCAGCAGAGGCAGATTACTTAGTGCCATTATTTTCCATCCAATGCTTCAAGCAGTTCTACAATAAGATTCATGACTGTTTTGTGTTGGAAATAACTAGGATCGGAAGTGCTGAGTGTGCTTTGGAGGAACATAGGTTCTACTTTATGCAGAGAATATTATAGGAAAATTCATTAATTCAATATGGCTGTATGTCTGTGGATCGATTTATTTCCGCAGTGAAGCTCAGTATGAAACCTCTGATCCAGAGGTCCTTCCTTCCTGGGAACAAGTCTGGGTCAACGGTTCTCCAGCTTCCTCAAGGTCTTTCAGAGTTTTTCTTTGGACTTTGGCAGCTTTTTTCTGTTTCTGTACAGAACTGGACCATTTTCAGAGGTTTTTGTTTGCTCAGCCAATAAACTGGGACCTATGAAAATCTAAACGCACATCTTCATCTTCGATGTTTTTATCCTGCTTGGTCGTGTTTTATTGTCCATGAAATGAAATAAGTGACAGGAAATAGTTTGATTGAATCAGTTTCTGTTTTAGACCGGAGGGACATGACCCAGGCAGCCTAGTTCAGATGATGCTTTAAGCTCCTGGTTCCCAGCAGCTTGTCTCCAAAACCCAAACCTCCCCATTTTTTAGGTGTATCCATGAGAACACAGAAGATACGACTGAATCGGAGTGAAATAGCAAGCAAAGTCCAAAGTAAACCTCTGAAAGAGCTTCAGGACCCCTGAAGAACTGTTGAGGAACACCACTTTATAAGATCACAGGAAGTCTGAGAACTTATAAGGAACTAGAAATGAGGATTGGACCAGATCTTTGACACAGCACTGTGGTTCTGTAACAATAACAGGAAACTGTCTCTGTGTTTGCAGGCGACCTCCTCTTCGTCCAAGTCGACCACCGGTTCCACCCAAATTTGAGTCGTCGCCTCCACTTTAACCTCAGAGCGGCTCCGAGTGGCTGAAGGTGGAGAAGATGAAGGTGAACATCTGGTGACTCCCGTCATCCTTGTGCACTCAGTTGTCGGAGTCTGCAGAAACTCCACCTGGAAACCGACTGCATCTCCGTGCCTTGCTCAGCAGCGTCTCTGCACAGATGATGCAAACATTTGGGATTCAAACCAGCAACTGCTGCTGCTGCTAGTCGTCCTGTAGCGCCCCCCTGCTGGCATCATGGGATTCAGTGCCTTGCTCAGGGACCCATTGGACAGAAATCAAACCTGGGATCAAAGTTGAGACTTCAGTGTTGGAGCAGAAATGTTTGATTTCGCCTGAGACGCGAGGAACCGTCACCACATTTATCTGGACATCTTCTGAGGAACCATCAGATGTTCCTGATAACTCCTGATTCACACCAGAGACAAACGTCTTTGTTTTACGTGTTGAAGGAAACCTGTTCTGAGATGTTTCCCTCCAACGATCCAAAATATTTGTAGTTCAAGTCTTATAAAAAATGTTCTGATCTGAGGGAGTCGACTCTTATAGGAATAAAATATCCAACACACCACTTCTTCTTCTTCTTCTTCTTCTTCTTGAGTTTTTCTCACAGTTCTCAGTTTGTTGCTCCCTCATCAGATCATGCAGCTCCTCCAGGAGCTGGTCTGTTCTGGTGAAACATCACAGCCAGATGAACCCAGTCCTGTTTGGACCTCCATAGTTTAGCCATCCTTTCCACCAGAACCATCGTTCAAAGTTTAATCGGGTCACAGACAGCTGGACTTTAAATGACCCAGTTATCATTATGATCCTTTTTCCACCAATCAGTTTAAGTTTGAGGAGATTTTTAGAATTTCCCACAGAATGTTCAGCTGAGAGTGTGATGATGGTTCTGACCCGGTGAAATATTCAGAACCTTTTGGATTTGAACAGGTTCTCCATCCAGTTGTAGGTGTTTCCCACTGCTGCAGGACCATCAGCGTTCTGACCAATGGGAGCACAGAGTGCAGAAAGACACGCCCACTCATTCTCTCCCAGTAGATTTCTGCTCTGGATGGTTCTGGAGAAACTGGACCTGGAGGTTCTGTTTGAGGCTGCGTTTCTCCTGGATTCTCCTGCTGCTCCACAGAAACATGACTGAGCATTTTCTGGGTCTCTGGTTCTTACATCAGTCAGAACCTTCATCACTGAGTGGGTTCTAACGGGTCTAACAGAAACTGGTCCACATTTCCTCCATAAATGTAACTTTATTAAATTTAAATTTTTAATCAATCAAGCCTCCAGTTTATGTCAGAGAAAAACTTGCAAACTGTAAATGTGAATTAAAAGAATATTTAGTTAAAATGATCAGATTCTATTTTCTCTTAACTTCCTAATTCTGGCACCGACCCGACTTCATGATCAGATAGATTTAACTTATTGTTTTTAATATTTTAAAACTAAATATTTTCACACTTAAACCAAGTCATTTTTTTTCTTTCTGATGTTTAAACTGTTTCTTGGTTCTTACTGGTATTCATTGACTGTAGAACTAAAAGATTTAGATGTTTGGATTGAAACTCAGAACCTTTTGGACTCATTGAGGAGATAAATAATAAAACAATGAAGTTGATTAAAAATAAAACAAAAACTTTTAAAATCTCAGAATTCATAATATTCAGAAAAACTGAGCTGATATTTTATCCAAATAAATCAAATTTAGCAGAAAAAAGATATAAGATAGAACCTGATGTTTCAGCTGACGGTTCTCAGAAGAAGAATGCTCCTCTAAAATCCAGATGTCCTTCTGACCCAGGACTGACCAGATTGAATGAACAGAATTTGAAGACGTTCCAACTGGATCATGAAGATGTTTGGAGAAGATCTATGTGTCGACATGTATTTGCAGTTTTCTCCCAGTGTTGATTATTTTCTAGACTGAACCATGAAGAGATGTTCTCATCTTCTCACCCTGGAAAATAACATCACAGAGAGGCAGTACCTTCTCTGTATTATAAACCTCATAATGAGAAATTCAGCTCTGAGCTCCTCCTAGATGGTGGAGCTCCTCTCCTCATGTCCAGGGCAGAGCCTACACTACAGAAGAAGGTCATCTCAGCTGTTTGGACAGTAGGTAAGCATCAGAACGTAGATGGAGCAGTAAATCCAGAGCTTCTCCGTTCAGCTCAGCTCCTTCTTGACCATGGACTGGAACAACCTCCTTGTTTCTGCAGATCAAGCTCCATGATCCTTTTATATATCTGCTGTTCATCCTGCCATCACTCAGAGAGAAGTTGGGTGATCTGACTTTCTCTCACTGAAATGGAGGAGCTGCGCAGATGTTCTCTAAACATCTCTTTGCATCAATGCTGCCATCAGAGAAGAGGAGATAATCCAAGCCCATACATGATACAACCTCCTACCAACATCAGGCGGCATGCTCCTCCAAGAAACATCTGGAGAACTGGTTCATCTGATCCATGTTCTCATGTGTGATGGTCCATCCTAGAAGCCTCTGAGCCCAGAGAAGCTTCTCTGAGGTTAACATCAGGCTTCTTCTCTGCTCAGTGTGATGTCTGTGATGATAACTCTGGACGTAGAACTGGTCGAAGCTTCTCCAAAGTAATCCCTGCTCCATGTGGTTCTACCAACTTGTGATGGTTCATGGTTCTGGATGCAGAACCATATGTGGGCTGTCTAGCTGAAGCTGCTCCCTGAGAATGGTCCAGATTCCCTAATGATTTCTTGATGTTCTGCTCTGCAGAGGGAGGAACATGCAGATCAGTCATTTTCTCTCACATTTCACCCTCTGCTTCCTTTTTGTCTCCAGCTGTTGGATCATCTCTAAAGTGAAATGATGGATCATTTCTTACTGAAACTGTAAATTGTAACCTTCTGTCAGATGTTTCGTTGTTTGGATTCGATCCTGGTCAGCAGATGCTGACATGTGAAACCTCTTTGAGGATGTGAAATGGATCAGACAGAAACAGAACCTCCTCTTTCTCTAATTGGCTTTCAGAGAAGCGACGCTGCATGTTTAAAGACACTGAACACATCATCGGATCATTATCTGATGCTTCTGATGCAGTTCATCACATCCTGAAGTGTCCCCTCCTCCTCCTGCTCCTCCTCCTCCTCGTCTTCCCCTTTGACCTCAAACTGCTGAAAAGAGGAAGCTGTGGCTGATTTAGTGCAGTCACACTTGGTGTTGCTGCTCTTCTCTGTAGACTCAACTCAGAGAAATAACGGATCCTTTATTTTCCGTGTTCCTCTCCAGCATGGGCTCCTCAGTCGCCTTCCTCTTCCTCAGCCTCCTCCTGGGCTCTGCAGACTCACTGCCTCCTCCTCAGATCTCCTTCCTCCTCAGTAAGTCCTCAGCAGTGTTTCTGAGTAGTTATTGATCCATTTTGATCATCAATCTGCTGTGAGGTTGTTACTTTCAGACAGGGAGATGATTCTTCCTGTTGCTGCTATTTACTGGGTCATTTAGAAGGTTTTAGATGTTCAGCCAGGATTTTCATTATGACCTCAGAGAAGATTCCCCAGCATGTTCCTACGGTTTCTCGTGATTACATCTGAAAGCTTTAACTTGCAGAGCGTTATGGTCCACTGCTTGGGCCAAAGTTCTGAAAAACGTCTTGAGATCCGTCTATAATCAAAAATATGAAACTTTGTTTTCTCTGAGTCACAACATGATTGTGGTCCAGAAGGAATGATTCTGGTGTTCCACCCAGTTTCATGGTCCAGTTCTGCCGTCATCACACTTGGGAATGAAACAAAAATGTTGGAACATTTTAGATGGATGATCTCAGTCTTTTTTGGAAAAAAAGTAAAATTTTTAATAAATGTCCTTAATGTATCTAACTCACTGCAACACATCTTATTTCTCTAGTACCAAATCAGGACAAACTGGTCCGTTTAGTTAGAATTGAACTCAATCCAAAATCAGTTTGTGTAATCAAATTTATTCCAGTACAATGCAGTCAGAAAGTCTGATTCATATCAAACAGTTCTGGGAGGTTCAGTTGATGCTGGTTTGCTGTCTAAGGAAGCCCGGTCCATTGAAGGTTTACGAACCACTTCTTTTTAACAGAAAGAAACCTCCAACAGAACCAGAACCAGGCTGAGTATGAGAAGAACTCCGAGCCAGGGGTCCTTTCAATGATGAAGGAGAGAACAAAGAACCCTCTCTAGAATGGTTTCCTGTGTTAAATCATAAAAAACTGGAAGAAGAGCAAAAACATGGCAGATCTGGAGTGTTTGAAACGTTGGGGTTTGATCCGTTCTGTGCTGTCGAGAACAAAAAGTCTGGGAAACCATCTCTGACCACATGGGTCCAATTTGTGGAGGAAAACCGGATGAACTGACAGACTCTGAGTCGGAAAGATATGAAGAGTTCAATAAAAGCTTCACAAACTGTCACGATGTGGTGTAGAAGTGGACCCCAGAATGCAGACGGCAGCAAGCAGCGGCGCCGAGTAAAGGCTTCATTTGCCAGACTCACAGGAAGCAGCAGAGACAGGCATGAACCTGCCTGGTAAACCGGCGCGGACATGGACAGGTTTACAAGAACCGTGTTAAACAGAATGAGCATGAATGTTTCCGCAACGAGTAAAACAGAATAGAGGAGTACATATAGAGCATGGTGCAGGTTGACCTAATCGAGCTGATTGCTTTGGCATACTATAGCAAGGAGTAAACACAGAACATGGCTGGAACTAAATACAAGGACATAATCAAACCATAGAAACAAACATGAACCAGAAAGCACTATGAACAGAATACAAAAATCACAAGAAACCAAACCTAGGAAAACAATGAACAGAAATCAGGAAAATCTCATAAAAATAAACACAACTCAGACTAAAAAGAAAAATAAAACAATTAAATGTGGCTTACTGAACATAAGATCTCTCTCTTCAAAGACTTTGCTAGTTAGTGACCTGATTTATGACAATCAGATTGATTTATTTTGCCTCACAGAAACCTGGCTGCAGTAAGAGGATTATGTTACTATAAATGAGTCAACTCCTACTAATTATTTAAATTTTCACATTCCTCGAAATACTGGGCGAGGAGGAGGAGTAGCAACCATCTTTCAGTCCGATTTATTGATTAGTCCCAGACCAATCAATAGCTACAACTCTTTTGAATATTTAATCCTTAGTTTTCCTCATCCAAATTGCAAAGCACTAAAACCACTTCTGTTTGTTGTTTTGTACCGTCCACCAGGTCCTTACTCTCAATTTTTAGATCAGTTTTCAGACCTTTTATCTGATTTAGTGTTAAATACAGATAAAGTTATTATAGTGGGGGATTTTAACATTCATGTAGACGCTGAAAGTGATAGCCTAAATATAGCGTTTAATGCTATCTTAGACTCAATTGGCTTACTACTGTTGTATAAAAAGATACTTCACCAAGCTAGAACAGCTTATTTCTCATCATTAATAGAAGAGAACAAGAATAATCCTAGGTTTCTCTTTAGTACAGTTGCTAAACTTACACAGAGTCATATCTCTGTTGAGCCATCCATTCCCTTAACTCTTAGCAGTCATGACTTTATGGGATTCTTCTTAAATAAAATTGATTCTATTAAAAATAAAATCTTTGACATACTCCTGAAGATGATTACTTCATCCTCAGCAATTGAGACAACATTGGAAATAACTGTAGAACCTGATCTGTGTTTGGACTGTTCTGATCCTGTGGAGCTTCCTGAGTTATCAGAAATATTAGCTTCATCTAAACCTTCAACTTGTATGTTAGACCCAAACCAAACCAAATTATTTAAGGAAGTGTTCCCTCTGATTACCAGCCCCATTTTAGATATGATTAATCTATCTTTAGTAAATGGATCAGAACCACAGGCTTTTAAGTTAGCTGTAATTAAACCTTTACTTAAGAAACCTTCGCTTGATCGAGATGACTTGAAAAATTACAGACCTATATCCAATCTTCCATTCTTATCTAAAATTCTTGAGAAAATAGTTGCTAATCAAATGTGTGAACATTTATACAGCAATGACCTGTTTGAAGAGTTTCAGTCAGGTTTCAGAGCTCATCATAGCACTGAAACAGCTCTGCTGAAAGTCACTAATGATATTCTTATGGCCTCAGATAATGGACTTGTGTCTGTTCTGGTTCTGTTAGATCTCAGTGCTGCATTTGATCCAGTCGACCATAAAATTCTCTTAGAAAGGCTGGAATATGCTGTAGGGATCAGGGGAACAGCGCTAGGCTGGTTTAAATCTGAGTTATCCTGAACTATCTGTGTAGTTATGCTGCTATAGGCTTAGGCTGCTGGAGGACATAACGGCCACTTTCACCCTCTTTGCTACATTCTCATACTACTCTCCAATTTTGCATTATTTGCTGTTATTTCAGCTTTTAACTTTGTTCTCTCTTTTCTCTTCCTAGAAGCTACACCTGGCCTGACTCTGTGTCTACCTGTGACACCTTTCTGGAGAGAAGCATCATCCAAGCTTCTGCTGGCAACAACTTAATGCTCACCTTCTACAGATGATCCACATGGCCCTGTCTTTCAGTGTTTAACCCTTTCTCTCTCCTAGACATGGCTACTGACTGAGCTTCTACTGTAACTAACTCTATGTTCTCTCTTTCAGACTCTAACCTTGAAAACTGGCTCAGAGTTTATCTGTTCTTTCTTTCTAGATGAAACGACTAAAGGAGCTACATCCATTAACATTTACTTTTCCTTCCCATAGAAAGTACTCCTGGATCAGTGCTTCTTTGTTCTCTTTGTGTCTCTGCTCTGTTCTCTCTAACCTCCAGTCGGTCGTGGCAGATGGCCGCTCACACTGAGCCTGGTTCTGGTTCTGCTGGAGGTTTCTTCCTGTTAAAAGGGAGTTTTTCCTCTCCACTGTCGCTACATGCATGCTCAGTATGAGGGATTGCTGCAAAGTCAACACCAGTGACTGTCCACTGTCTCTACATGCTCATCCAGGAGGAGTGAATGCTGCAAGTCACTGACTGGATGCAATCTGCTGGGTTTCCTTAGATAGAAAAACTTTTTATCCAATTTGAATAAATAACTGAATCTGACTGAACTGTTTGATAGTTAGGATTAACTGGAATGTATGAACCTGACTTTGTGAAGAACCTTGAGACAACATGTGTTGTGAATTGGTGCTATAGAAATAAAACTGAATTGAATTGAATTAAATTTAAGAACCCAAAACCAAAAACCCCCAACCATGACACAAACAAAACATTTAGCCTCTTGACTCTCAGAGTGAACAAATCGCTGATTTACATGTGTTTTTGTACTCTGAATGCACTCTTCTTCTGCAGGAGCCAAAAGCTCCATCACTGGAGATGAAGCGTTGATCCTGGTCCATCCTGCCATCACTCAGGAACACCGAGATACTGGAACTCTGGACCAAACTGGACCATGTCCCATCTGATGTTTAATAGCAGATGCTCTTGTATCAAAGATCACAAACAGGACAACTTAGACATGTTTCCATGGCTACTGAAGCTCAGGTGAAGCAGTCTGAGTGGGTGCAATGAAGTTAAACTGTGACCTGTCTGCTGTGTTTGGAGCCCTTAAATGTATCTTCACCACAGTGAATGTGATTGGTGCTCACTCAGAGACAGATGGTCTCTCAGATCACATTTGCTCTTCAGATGAAAGTTATTTTAAGACTCTTAGATAAAGCTGAGCATCTCTGCAGCTGTAAACCACATCCTCTCCCAACCGAACCTGCTCGGCTTCTTGGCCTCAGAAACAGGAAGCTGCTCGGCTCGGAGCCGGTCAGCTGACAGGTGAGGCAGAGCATTGTTGGTATTTATTCTCACCTGCCCTGGTCCGAAAGCCTCATCATGAACATTAAGTCTGAATCAATGTCAACTAAGTGGATCTTCTTCTGAAAGACAAAGGTCATGTTCATTGTGGGTTTTCAGGTCCAACCAACCCTCACGACCTTCTGTACTGGGTTCAAATTAACCTCCAGGTTATAAACTGGCTGCGGTTTAAAGACCCTTTACATTAACGGGAGGGGTTCTGCTGGTTATTCTTGGCTTTTGGGTCAGAACATAAATAGAAGTTTCCACTAAAGCCATGCCGAGACAAATTAATCAGACATCTGAGATCAAGCAGAGTGAAAGTGTCTCATCTATGTTTGAAGGCCTTTATATTTAGACCTTATCTGACTTCCTTTGGTTCTGTTGTTCTCGCTAAGTTTCCACCAATCGTTCTTTACTCTGACGTCACTTCGTGAAATAGTTGTTTGCTTTATTTTGCTTCAGGTTTCAGATTCCTGCAGGCTTCATCTCCCACCTTCACTGAGTTGTGATGGACTTGTTCATTCATTCTCCTGAAGCCTTCTCCTGTCCTCTCCTTCCATGTTGGACTGTTGGATTTAAGCTGGACCTCCTAAACTTGTCCTGAAGCCACTTGTTTTCTGAAAAAAAAAAACTGAACCAAGTTTATTTGCAGAGTAACTGTTGAGCTTTAGGCCCGCATTATGATGCTGCCACCACCATGCACTACTATGGAGGTAAGATGCTGGATGAGAAGCACTGTTGGACTTTAGTTTTTCACTCTGATGGTTTCCTTCCAGCTCCTCTGCTTTCCTGATGGATAAGAAGCTGTGGAGTTTTCTTTATTTTAGGACATTTAAACATCTATCAGATGGTCTGTTTGGTGTCCTGATACAGCTTCTGCCTTTAGAAGAACTTCTAGACTTAAGTCCTGTCTGAGATGCTCTGGAAGAAACGTTAGATCATCAGTGCTTTAATCAGACCAGTCAGTGAGAAGACTTTGTTTTGTGTTTCTTCTCAGACTCATCAGACAGACCTCTGATTCACTTCCAGCCAGATGTTAGCAACACAACCACGCTGTTGCTTAGCAACGACAGCTCCACCCTTTATGTTGGAGCTCGAGATGCCATCCTCTCATTGGACGTCAGCCAGAGTGATGTGATCAGTCTGAAGAAGAAGGTGAGCTTCTGAATCATCCAGGTGAGGGTGTCTGATTCCTGCTGCCGTTAAACTCAGGTGTTTGTTCTTGTGTTCAGGTGATGTGGAGTCCGTCTGAGCAGGACAGAGCCAACTGTGCAAGCAAAGGGAAGAATCCAGCGGTAACTATTCAATTCAATTCAATTCAATTCAATTCAATTCAATGATACTTTATTGATCCCCGAGGGGAAATTAGAAGTCCAGTAGAACCCATCCAAACAGACATCATGACACAAGACAAGGGGGGACGGGTCACCGAGAATTTGCTGCCCACTCACAGGTGCTGCCCTTGCTAGATGAGAAAAGAGGTCACATTAGGAAAGTAGAGGAAATAAATCATATTTCACACTTTATCCTTAGCAGGATACAGTTTGAGATTGTAAAAAACCTCAGAACAAAGAAGCAACAAGTTGACAAAACAACATCATGCCGGGAACGATGAAGGTGGTGTGAGGAGGTGCAAATGTTTATCTTGAGCATGTGCGTGTGTGTAAGTGATGGTGTGCAAGTAAGTCCATGAAACACTGTCACAGAGGCCATTATCCTTGATGGTACGTTGGAAGGTTCATCAACCGGCCACAAAGTTCTGAGCAGGTCCACAGATGTCCTCAGGGAAGGGAGGGGGCAGAGGGAGCAGAGCGTCATGGTTACATAACTTCCAGGAGAAGTTGAAGATAACCAGCCATCAAGGCCGTGCAGGGGAGCCAGATTCAGAAAAACAACAATTATTTAGGTTAGGCTGACTCTTAATTTTCCGTCAGCCTTGAGAGTCTCGCTGGTTCTTCTCAAAAACTAATCCAAACAGCCAAATTCCTGGTCTTTCTGCCAGATCCGAGCGAACAACTTTCTCCAAGATGTATCCCATTTCACCCCTGAGTCCAGGAAACGCAACCTGCCTGCGATCCTAAGGATCACATCCAGTCTGCGATTCAGCTCACGTAACATCTCAGTCTGAGTGTTGATCGATCTGAAGATCCCATCATACATGCCAGACAGCCTCACAATTGCCAGAACAGCTGCTGACATTCTCCGAATTTGTCGATATGCCAGGTAACCGCTGACTCCAAAAAGCAGAAATCCTGATATCAAACATCCAATTATATACACATCTTCCACATCCTCGACTGACATTATCGACAGACATACAATCCTCCACTTCTGCCAGGAGTCCATCGTGTATCCAGAGAAAAACGTCCCGTCTGGCCAAGAGGACTCTCCTCCACCCTGTCTTCTCGTCGAGAAAATTTGATCAATTGCATTGAGAGACCAGCTGACAAAATCTATAACTAAGAATTTGGAAGATATGCAAGAAGAGGCTCCAAAAAAAGACAAGACACAGAGCTGAAGCAGGGCAGATATGGGAGGGGGTGGGAGACAGAGAAAAAGCGTCCTCCTCCACCGAGAGCAGAAAAAAGACGGATCCATCTTTAGTCTGATAAACTGGGCTTCCATCCAAAATCCACTCTGGATTTAACAGGGAAGCCATTGATGGATGTGAAAACCAGACAAACAGCAAATTCAATTCAGTTTTATTTATATAGCGCCAATTCACAACACATGTCGTCTCAAGGTTCTTCACAACAGTCAGGTTCATACATTCCAGTTAATCGTAACCATTGAACAGTTCAGTCAGATTCAGTTATTTATTCAAATTGGATAAAAAGTTTTTCTATCTAAGGAAGGAGCATCAAACAGGATCTCTTCTGCTGGTTCACCACCAAACTCCCGTTGCAACATCCTCATAATAAAATGATTAATTTACAAAACCAACAACTGAGAAATGCATGAACAGGGTTTGGGTTTTCCAGGATGTGTGCGTGAACGAGTTGGTTTTATATAAGAACGGAAAAAATGAATCCTCAGAGTTTTACTAGAAGCTAGAAGTTATCTTATCAGCATCAAGGCCAAAGCAAAATGTATTAACTTATTTTATCAGATTTGTTCTGTTTATTTGCTTTTAAATTGACATAATGAGACAGCTTTGGGTCACTGGGAATTGTCTTTCATTTAGAAAGTTGCGGGTTCAACTCCAGCTCTGCACCCCCCACCACAGTTCAGTGTGCCCTGGTGCAAGTCTCTTAACCCTGTCCTGCCTGCCAGTCGGTGGGTTGGTGTATGACTGTGTGAACTAGTAAGTGAATGAGTGGGACTCGTAGTGTGAAAGCAACTTTAATTGGTCAGCGCGACTAGCAAAGTGCTAAAGACAAGTTCGGTCCTTGTAAAGAAATGTTTATAGGTTATGTGTCTTTTAATATAACTATTTTTCCTTTTTGTTGTGAAAACATTGGATTTCCTTGTGTTTAAATGTTTTTCAACTTTCAACTTTAAAACATAATTTAACTGAGTAGAGGTATAGCCGAGTATCATCTGCATAGTTACTGAGGTCCATTAAAGTGAAAAGCAGTGAGCCAAACACAGAATCTTGTGGAACTCCCTTACTAAATCCAGGGTCCAGCATTTAAGTGAAGTGTACTGTATATTTTTAATGGCAGATAAAAATTATAACAATAACCTTCTCCTAGACCTTCATAGACACAGCTTAAACCTTTCAGTACCTGGCGACTGGAAATCACAAAAGTTCGGCACCGGCTTCAGTAAGATGACCTCATGCCCCCACATTTTGGTGGTGGACCGCTTTGTGGCATGGTGTGGAAACAATCATCTCATCTTGAACATAAATAAAACAAAGGAGAAGATTGTAGATTTTAAGAGAAACAGGAATAAGTCAAAAACTATTTCTATCATGGGAGAAGAAGTGGAGGTGGTGGAGGAGTATAAATACCTCGGTGTTCACCTGGACAACAGACTAGAGTGGAGATGCAACTGTGAAGCCATCTACAAGAAGGGACAGAGCAGACTGTACTTCTTGAGGAAGCTTAGGTCCTTTGGTGTTTGCAGCAAGATGCTGCATATCTTCTATAAATCTGTTGTGGAAAGTGTGATCTCTTCTGCCATCATCTGCTGGGGAAGCAGCATCAGAACCAGGGACTTAAAAAAGCTCAACAAGCTGATAAAAAAGGCTGGTTCTGTTCTGGAGACTCCTCTGGAACCTCTGGAGATCATTGTGGAAAGATGGATTCTTCATAAAATGAACAACATTATGGAGAACCCTGAGCATCCTCTCCATGAGACTGTCCTACAACAACAGAGTGTCTTCAGTCAGAGGCTTCTTCAGATCTGCTGTAAGACAGAGCTCTACAGGAGATCCTTCCTGCCCACAGCCATCAGCATCTACAACGACTCTTTGAAGAAACCTTCATAATATGAGCTACAACAACATTTAATTTCCCTTTGAGATTAATAAAGTATTTTTAATTTGAATTGAATTTCAACAGGAACCTCCTCCAGGAACCTGCTTCACATCTGTGAAGAAGACCATCTGGGAGAAACATCTGCTGTGACTGTGTTCTTTCTGCCTGCAGGTCGACTGTCCAAACTTCGTCCATGTTGTTCAAGCACTAAACTCCACCCATCTGTATGCCTGCGGCAGCTACGCCTACAGCCCCCACCAAGTTGTCATTGTGAGTCTTCATCCTCTTCTGAAATGCACTGATAGAAACAAACAGTTCTTTGAAGTCAGAGAGGATCACTTCACAGCTTCTGGTTGCTTCCTTTAGGACATTGAACGCCTGTCTGTGGTCCATCAGGATGGAGCTAAAGGTCGCTGTCCATACAACCCCTTTGAACGCAGCTCTGTAGTCATCATTGGTCAGTTTAATCAGTTTTACATTCATATTAAACATCTGCAGACAGAGCAGGTAACAAAGTTATGTTTTATGGATACATTTAATGATCTCTAAATATGGTGTCAAAGCCAGATATTATCAGCTGAACATGTTGAAAGCATGGATTGGTTTAAGAAGCTCTACTGTTGGACTCATGGAAGCTCTCAGCTTTTCTTCTCCACAGATCCCAAACAGTCAGAAGAACAGTAATGTTGCTTCAGTCTCCTGAAGATTCAGTTTTATGCTGTCCATCCTTGCACTGCTTGCAGGACTTTAGTCTGCACATGACGATTTGTTGAACAGAAGTGGCTTCTTTGCTGCCCTTCTTGCCTCACACCCACCTGCTGCCAATCTGAGCAAGCTCTGCACTGGTGGTGTCATGATCCTCCTTATGAGAGGACAATCCTGGAGCTGGCTGGGCCCTCTTGGATATCTTACAGCTTCTTTTTTGGGCTAAACCTCTCTCCGCCAGGTTCATGATGATCTTCTCAGGAGCAGCTTCCTGCCTGGAAGGTTGTGTTGATGCCATATGGAAGGCTGCAGCTTTTCTTTGGAGGGAACCGCTGCTAACGTAATACAGCGAGAGGCCTGCATAGTGTAAAACATGAACGTTGATTAGTTTTAAAAACAACAAAAAACCCAACTCTACCTTTCAAAGCGTAGCTTCTTTTAACAGCTTGAACTGGTTTTACTGGTGAGTAACTGGCAGCAGTCTGTTTTTAGGGTTCAGAGTTTCTAAACTCAGAAAAATCTGTCTTGTTTTTCTCTTCATATGTAGATGAGGAGCTCTTCTCAGCCACAACCACTGACTTTAAGGGACACGAACCACAAATTTCTCGATTCCTCACCAAAGATGGACGTCCAGACGTCAGCCTGGACTCCATCAAGTTACTTGATGGTGAGTGGATGAAATCCTTGAAGTATCCAAGTAAATGAC